>NC_066617.1:242274994-242574994 GCF_025201925.1 Gopherus flavomarginatus
GAGGGAAATCAGACCCTACAGGGCCAGAAGAAGGGCCTCTTCCTTGAGGGTCCTTGTTCTTAATGGGTTGGTAAGTGAATAATGAAACGGAGAAATGAACAACCCTTCTTTCCTCAAAAGGAAAAGCGTATCCAAAAGGAAAGATTCTTTTTCCAAACTGGGAGTATGCGATGACTGAAGCATGCACAGACTGGGGGGGTTGAGGATACAGACAGAGTAGGAAAAATGTTTGTGGTAAAGAGAGATTTGTAAAATCTGAGAAATTGGTAAAGAAAAGAAATGTCTGGGTTCAGTACAGTGTTACCCTGTTACCCCCTAATATTAAATTTCCTTGGACTACTAATCATATTAAAGTAGTTAGTTGGTATGAGGCAAGCTCAGACTCCCTCCCTCTTCATGCTTTGGACTTGACTGTATTTGAAAATGTGTGTGGGTAGGGAAGTTCCCTTGATATAAAACAAAATGAAATTAATCCCCATAGCAGTTATTCTTCAAAATTTATGCTAGAGTGGATCATTGCACGGTTAATCCAGTCTCCATGTCCTGAAATTGGAGAAAATGTAGGTGGAATATTGGAGAAGACTTCCTCACAGTGAGATCTAGGGAATAGTCACCCAAGGAAAAGCACTGAAGAATAAACTGAGGAATAGGGCTGTCAAGTGGTTAAAAAAATTAATCGCGATTAATCATACTGTTAAACAATGCCATTTATTGTAAGTATTTTTGGGTGTTTTCTACATTTTCAAATGTATTGATTTCAGTCGCAATAACATGTGCTGGGTCATCGTCCATGACTGCTATAACATGAAATATATGGCAGAATATGGGTAAAACTGAGCGGGGACATACTATTGTCCCCCAAGAAATTCAGTCACAAATTTAATTAACACATTTATTTTTTTTTAGCAAGCATCGTCAGCATGGAAGCATGTCCTCTGGAATAGTGGCCAAAGCATGAAGGGGCATATGAATCTTCAGCACATCTGCGATGCCAGCTAAAACAGTGCCATTCACATGCCTGTTCTCACTTTCTGGTGACATTGTAAATTACAAGAGGGCAGTATTATCTCCTGCGAATGTAAATAGACTTGTTCAGCCAGTCGCTCAGACAAAAAAGAAGTAGGACATAGCCTACGTCCACACTACAGCTTTAAATCGATATTAGTAAAATCGATTTTATAAAACAGGTTTTATAAAATCGATTTTACGCGTCCACACTAGGGCACATTACTTCGGTGGTGTGCGTCCATGGTCCCAGGGTACCATCGATTTCCGGAGCGGTGCACTCTGGGTAGCTCAGTAAAAGAATAGGACCAATAACTTCGATATCCGTCCACACTAACCCTAAATCGATTTAGTAATATTGATTTTAGGGTTACTCCTTTCGTTTAGCTAGAGTACAGAAATCGATTTTAAGACCCCTTAAAATCGATTTTAAGTGCCTTGTAGTGTGGACGGTTACAGCGTTAAAACGATTTAACGCTGTTTAAATCGATTTAACGTTGTAGTGTGGACCTGGCCTTTGTGGACTTGTAGGCTCTGAAGTTTTACATTGTTTAGTTTTTAGTGCTGCTATGTAACAAAAAAAATTACATTTGTAAGTTGCACTTTCATGACAGATTGCACTACAGTACTTGTATGAGGTGAATTGAAAAATACTGTTTTTACAGCGCATATATTTATAATAAAAATAGTAAATGCTTTGATTTCAGTTACAACGCAGAATACAATATATATTAAAATGTAGAAAAACATCCAAAAATATTTAATATATTTCAATTGGTATTCTATTATTTAACAGTGCGATTAAAACTATGATTAATCAGCAGCCCTACCAGGGAATAATCCTGCATTGCCAGGGAAACGGATATAGTTTAATATCTTTTTAATCTGATTTCTGCAGTTAGGCCTGTGCTATGGTTTTCAACAAAGCTACCTAAAAGTGTCAATGATGATGTGAATGCTTGAATAATCTCAGATCCAGCTCATACCAGTGCTGCAGACAGATGAAGCCTATAAAAGGTAGGATAATTCCTTCTCTTTACAAATAAAATATAAACAAGTATAACAGGGAGGTGTATTCTTACAGGATTTCTCCACCAGAAAGCGATAAGTCACAACTAGAAATTGGGAAGATGGAAAGTTTATATTTAACCTGAGCAGATAGAGAGATGGCGTTCAGTTGGAACAGAGAACTTTGTAAATGGCCGGCTCCAGGCACTAGCTGAGCAAGCTCGTGCTTGGGGTGGCAGATTCCAAGGGGCAGCATTTTTTTTCTCTTTGCTGCTCTGGCTGCCCTGTAGGGGGCAGCAGCATGGAGGAGGGGTGCGCCCTGCTAGGAATGGTGCCAGGTCTGTAGCAAGCACGGCACGTTTTGTTTTTTTTTTTTTTCCTTTGCTGCTCCGGCCGGCCCGCAGGTTTGTGGTCCCCACCCCGCCCCTCGCTGCTCTGGCCGGTCCGCAGGTTTTGGTTTTTTTTGCTTGGGGCGGCAAAAAAGCCAGAGCCGGCCCTGTTTGTAAATACAGTAATTGAGCACCAAGGAAGTTGTTGACTCAAACCTATTGATTTCTAGCAAGTCTGGGGAGACAGAGAGCCGCATCCAACCTACCCTTCTGCTGCCCCAGAGCCTCTCAATCAGTCTTCCTTTCAGAGCAATAAGAAGTGAGAACAAGTAGATTCTCGTTCAAGGCTGGTTGTGAAATACAGCATGTCTGCAGTGGAAGAGGGATGGACAGTGCAATTTATGTATGTGTTTCATTAGCTGCTGGGAGTGGTAAGCCAGGAAAAGCAACCAAGAATTGTCTTTCATTAAATGAAAGACAAGAAATTTGTGTTCCTGCTGTAACGGGTTGTCTATGCTAGAAAGTAGCACAGCATTCACTGTACAGATATAACTAAAGCTATTCTACCCCTTATTGTGGATGCAGTTAAACCGGTGTAAATGTGTTTATACGAGGGGAATAGTTCTTCTAGTATAACTGTGTTCACATTAGAGCTTTTATTAGTGTAACTGTTTTGGTTTAAAAAAAAATCATATCCCTAATCAAAATAGATATATGGGTAAAAAAACAAAGCCCACTATGAATTGTAGACTTGACCTAAGGTGGTATTACACTCTTCTTCAAAAACAAGGAAAATTCTGTAAATAAAACTCTGCTTAGTAAGGTGCATTTCACATGTGCTTTTCAAATGGGAGGGATGTGAGGGAGTTCCTTTTTTAGTAACAAGATTGAAATAAATTTCAGTGTTCCTGAGGGGAAAAGTAGTATCTTTCAAGTGAATTGAAAGATTGATGCCTTTGAACTTTGAGCATTAAAGTATTTTAACTAGCTAGTGCTTCTATCTGTGCTCTCATACTGTAGGAGTTGCTTAGGTTGATTTGGAAAAAAATCATTATCTCAACTGATCCTTGTTGCATACTAAGAGCACATCAGAAATCATTGTGCCAGTTCCAGCACAGTCCCTTTTGTAGCTTTGAGAACTTTGAGGGAGATTTCAAAGTGCTGAGGGAGCTCATCCAAAGCATTAGAGGTGCATTTGAGGTGTATTCCTTGTGTGGCTAAATCTGGAGGTTCATATTATGAACAGAATTGTTTGTTTGATAGCTTAGTGCAATGGGATAGTTACTATTTTCTCGTAATCTTTTAAAGAGGAGTGATGGCAGTAGAGAAGGAGTGGCCTTATTCTTAAGGAATGGAAATGAGAATGAGTTTTCTTAGGGCCTGTCTACAATACTACTTAAGTCAATGTAATTTGCATTGCTCAGGGATGTGAAAAAATACCCCCCAAATGACACAAGTTACATCGACTTAAAGCAGTATCTACACCATACTATGTCAGCAGGAGACGCTCTCCCACTGACATAGCTTCTACCTCTCGTTGCGGTGGAGTAATTACGTTGACGGGAGAGCGCTCTCCCATTATAGCATGTCTTCACTGTTTATGTTGAAGCATGGTAGTGAAGACAAGCCCTGTGTTACCTTTGGTAAGTCACTTAGGCCCAGATTTTTAAAAGGTATTTAGGCACCTAAATCCCATTAATTTCAGTGAAAGTTAGGCACCTAGGAACTTACTAAATCCTCTGTTATGGCCTGACTTTTCAAAGCACTGAACACCTGAAGCTCCCATTGACTTCATATGGCGCTTCGGGTGTATAGTACCTCTGCAAATCAGATCTATAATCTTTCTTTATTATAATAAATGAGAGTAAGAACACTGATGTAATCTCTCTAGGGAGTTCAGAATAAGCTAGTTTTTAAAATATATAGAGTCAGATGGAAGGCATTACATTTTATAAATGCAAAGTGTGCATGGAGCACACAAGGGAGAAAGGTTGGGTGGATCTTAAACTGAAATATAGGAGGGAGCAAAGGCGACATGAGTCACTGGGGAGCAGAAAGAACATAAATAGAAGACTAGAAGATGGAACAATGATATGGAAGAGCAAGGAAGTGGATGTGATTATGAAAGTTGGTAGGAGAAGAAAGGTGATGCTGTCTTTCAGAGAAAGAAGACAATAGTGGGAATAAGCATGGGAATGTTATAGAGATGGGTGAAAGGTGAGCTGTGCATACGTAACTAGAAGAAAGGAATAAATAGGAAAATATGCACACAACTCATAGGACAGTGAATTTTATTAAACCTTTTTCTCCTTTATCGCATTTACTGTACCTGGAAACTTCCTGCATGTATGTTTGTCTTTTTTTTTAAAAAGTAGTTAAAGTGGTGAGTTTTTGTGTACAGATGCTCCCCGACTTATGCAAGGCGTTCCAGAATGGAATGCTTGTGTAAGTCAAGTTTTGCGTAAGTCAAGGATATATACCGACACTTACCACCCCCCTCCCCTCCAAAAAAAGAAAACCCAGGGAGCATAACCCGGAGAGCGTCTCTGCTTATTTTATGTCAAGGTTGTTGTTACTCTCTTTCTATAGATAAATAATGGTGGGGAGGGAGGAAAGAGGAGATTGTCTAGGCAAACCTCTGACTGATAAAGGGAGTCCAATTCCTTAGAGCTTATAAGGAAATATGCCAATTTATATATTTAAATAGGATCCATGCATAGCTGTCACTATTTTGAGCAGCTGGGCTCCCCTCTTCTATCAGTAGAGACTGTTGCTGATCCAGATCGCCATCTCCCACCTCCCCCCACCCGGTGATGAGGGATGGGGAGGAGACAAAATAATTGAACACTTTTTCCAAAATCTTGAGGTCAGTCTGTGATTGGTATAATATTACAACTGGGTAAAATGAGTGGTGAAAATATTCATATTCCCACTCTAAAATGCTATGGTCAGTTCTGAAGGAGAGGAGATTGTGGGGTTTTTGTTTTTGTGTGAAAGGTGAAGGCAGCTGTGTGTGTGTATGAAATGAATGTATTTTTGTGCTACCTTTATGTAATTCAGGAGATCAAAAATTCATGTACTGCATCTGACATTCTATAAATAGATTCTTTGAACATGAAGAAAACACCTTACTTTTTCACTCTAGAGAGCTCTCTGAAAGCTTTCTGAAAGAGCAACAACAATAATTTCACAGTTGTAAAACAATTTGCGATTGGTATAGCTATAACTAAAATTGTGACCTTCAGATTATGTAAAATCTGAATTTTGTGGTTAGAGTTTTCGGGCAAGGAGAGGGCATATGGTTACTTCTCCCTAAATGCTTGGAAAGTCTGCTTCACTGCAATGCTGAAAGCAACTTGGCAGCAGGGGAAATGGGGTTAGAGACAAATGTGGCAATATATTAGCAGTACTTGCCGAGAGTCTCTCCTGTTCTATTGTCCCATTGCACAACAGAGCCAGTAATGCAGGCTACTGCAAAATTTAAAAAAGGGAAAAAAAAATCCAATTGTATGTCCTGCATGGAAGAGTTTACATGACTGACAGTTTAGCCCTTATACTTAGGATTGGTGGAACCTGATTTTTATTTTTCATAACTCCAACAAATAT
Source organism: Gopherus flavomarginatus (assembly GCF_025201925.1). NCBI lineage: Eukaryota > Metazoa > Chordata > Testudines > Testudinidae > Gopherus > Gopherus flavomarginatus. Next base: position 242,280,943 of record NC_066617.1, read on the forward strand.
TTATTTTTAAGCTTTTTTATTTAAGTTTTCACAGTTCCATGAACTTGTGGAAAGGGGCTAGATGATAATTTAATGACTATAGACAATGAGATTTAATCAATTTTATTAGATAACCTATAACATCTCTTGCAAACACAGAAAACATACATGATCTAAAACTATACCAACAGCCACATAATATATTAAAATGTCTCTCTTCTAAGCCATAATCTAAAAGGGCAAAAATTACCATCAATTTATTTACTACCAGGCATTGAGAAAATACTAAAAAAATCTTTTGAGCTGATAGATTCTTTTTATACAAAAAAGATAAAATCAGCCACGCTCTCGGAAATTGGAAAATCGAATAATTCAAAAGATGAGAAATCTTCCTGTGCTCCAGATTCACATGGGCAAAAATGAAGATCTGAAGGATCTAACTTTTGAGGACTGCAGTTACCATGGTTTGGAATCTTAATTGAGTATATGCCTTTGATAATTCATTCAAATACAGTTAAAAAACATAGGGTGTCTTGAAATGTAGAAAACCAAAAGGCAAACTTGGAATCATGAATCATAGCCACATCTTCTTGCTGGGTAATATCTGTGGTTCTGTTTGAGTAACTGATTGAGTTAACTAAACAATATTGACAATAAGTCAATAATAGAAAAACCCAACCTAAATAAAATCAATTGGAGGGTCTTATACCATGGAAAAAAGGAGTATTCAGGCCAAAATTAAAAAAAAAAAAAAAAAAAAAGGCAATTCAAGATCTTCTACTTGCAGGGGGGAAAAAACCCACCTTGGTATGTAAAAATGAGGCAAGTACAGAATCTGGGAGAATTGTCTCCTCAAAATTATTTTGAACTCTCTCTGTGGCTGACATTTGGTCTCTAAACTAAACTTTGACCCCCTAAAGCATCTGTGATATTATTGTAGCATTAAAAACTTAGTGCTGCAGCAGCTATGTTCCCACCATATAAGAGGATAAAACAGGGCACTCCCTGAGCAGAGCTAAGGGCCTTTTGTTTTAAATCTTTATGATAAGGGGATCAGTGGCCCACATGGTGAAACTTCATCCCTAAATGCATAAAAGCAGAGACTTCTACAAGGTGGCCTCCTGTCTTTCCCTCAATTTGCAGAGGGTTTGTCCCAAAATCGTAATTGACAGCCTGGTCTTGAGAATTATAGCATGAAGAAAAATCACAGCCTTCAGAGCTTTCTTGGAGTTTGCAATAAAACAACCATATTACTGGCATATAACAGGATACGTCTACCCTTAATTTGTGGCAGAGAGGCATTACTGTCTTTTAAAAGGTACACCATGTCATTAATAAAATTTAATTAAAAAGAGGCACTAGAAGTCATCCCTGACATATTCCCTTAGAAGTAGGGAAAATAGTACAGTCTGGGTTGATTTTTAGTTTTTGCCCTAGAGGTATTGCCTTGGTGTAAAACCTCCAAAATATACAGAAATCTTAGATCGATACCCAAGTCGTCTTAATTTTACCCACAGTTTTTCTGTTAAAGTCAAATGCCATCTTAAGATCTATGAAAGCCACATACAATCTAGTACCCTTAACTGCAGTATATTTATAAATCATATCGGATAAAATAAGCAATTGTCAGGTGTGGCTCTACTAGCCGTAAAGCCACTTTGCTCTTTGTGTCATAAATTAGCCTTTCAAGTCCATATTTCAAATTTAGATATTAAAAATCCAGAATACATTTTCCCTGCCACATTTAACTGATTGATAGGTCTATATGAATCAGGACTTTTTTGGTCCCCTTTAAAACAAACAAAAAAAAAACTGTGATATTGCACTTCCAGGATGACTAATGACAGTAAATAATTTAGCCACGGCTGGAGACACTAGTCAAGATTCTTCTGAAAAAACATCAGTGGGGAGAAAAATCTTTCCCTGGAACTTTTTTCTATCATTGGGCTAAAATAAATTACTAGAGTTCACTGTCTGTTTCTGAAGGCCAGAGTGGTAAATTAAAGAGAGAATTCCTCAGTGCACCAACTATGGTTGAAGTAGATTAAAAAGCCATTTCGGGGTAGTCATTAAAGACCTCGCCAAAATGTGTTATCCAGACTTCTTCCTTAATATGAGGTTCCTCAACTGGAACATCTCTACTAAAACCACATTCAGATTGAAAAGGTTAAAGCTTTATAAACCATTAAAACACAAATTGTCAACATCCTATATAGAAATATATAAAAGTAAATATCCTTACATCAACTCATCATACTTGGTTTTACTAGTCATGTGCTAGTTCAAGTCTAATTGAAAAGTCTAAATTACTGGATTTTTGCCTATAAGGTTTCTATGACTAGTAGCTTTAAGTGAGACTCCTTCCCCACCTCCCCGCCCCAACACTCCCCCCCTGCCAAAACACATTTATGCGTATGTGCACACTCATCCACCTCAGGCCTTTTATTACAGTTATTGGAATGCCTAGTTATTTGATAGTCAGCAGATGATTCTAGATTTCAGAAGATCTCCAAATTTGAACATATGTCTTTAAGGTACAAAATGCTGAGCTGTCCAATTTGGTTTTCACAGAGGCATATGCAATGTTTGCTTTCAACTTTTCAACAGACAGTGATTTTTCTGCAGACATTGAAGTTGCTGGCATTCTGAGTGCAGGTGATGCACTGGACATGACACGCAGTGGCTAGGTTTCCCTTATCTAATGTTCAAGTCATCACATGACACTTTGCACACCATATGCAAGTCAAAATCATGCTTGAACTCGTCTGCCTAGCAAGGGAAACACACAGAATATTTTTGTAGTTGCTAAAATTGTGTGACATCTGGGCCTTGACAAATGAATCAAACTGAAATCCTGATCCATAGAGTCAGAGTACCTTGTGGGATATGGTTGCCTTCAGTTGGCTTAGAAATTCTGGTGTGAAAGCACACACTGCAGATGAAAGGGATCACTTTTGGAGCATATTTACTTGCCTTCTATTTCTTAAAGGCATTATCTACATCAGCCGCAGCTTGTAAATAGTGGTTAAACTGCAGATCATTGTGATGCATTGGAGTGCATTTGTTTCCATTTGCAAAGGAACCCCATGGATTTCCCCTCAAAATACAAAAAGAAAAGGTAACTTGCAATACAGTTCTCACAAGTTTCCATCATCCTCAACAATCCAGCATAGTTTCATTGCCTTCTTTGAGTTGACTGTATCCTCGTCTTTAATGAGAATGTGTCACTCTATCCCTGTGTGCGTGAATGAATTGTGTTGCCTTGAGCCAGAAAAACCAGAGCAATTGTACAATGGGGGGTGGGTGGGGACACATCCAGTGAGCTCATGTTATTGCTTGACAGACTTTAAAAAATGCTCACCTTTGCCTGTTGGTATGTTTAAATATTGCTGGAAAATGTATTTTAAATTCATTGATGTCGTGGAACTCATCAGTTCTGATTGCCTTATCAAAGCCTACGTTGGAGAAGATGAGCAATACATGGAATGTGCAGCAGATGTGGATACATTTCTTTCACTAAGCATTGCATTTGCATTGTGGAGCATTGTTGATTGACAGTTTTCCTGTGTGTGGCTGTACTCTCCAAAATGTCTTAAATCCAAATTGAAATGTCTCCTGCACTGTGCTGAGGAACAACAGAGGATTTAAATGGTATTTAAATGGTATTTATTGATTTATATTTGTCACTGAGAACACTGCAAGGATGTTAATTGCTGGGTGTCCAGCAAGCTCTGGAGTTGCATCAGTTAGTAAAGAGAATTTCCCACCACTCAAAAGATCCCTAGTTGCAGCTTGGTGAGTGAAAACTTCAGGGAGGTGTATTTTTCCAGTGGATGATGATCTGGAAGCATAGTTAATAAAAAGCTCAAACCATGGACTGAATTCACTCAAATTGCCTCAAAGCACAACATGAGTACCAGATTGCATGAAAATCTGTAGCTTCTTGGTTCGTTTGTCTATTTCTTCCCTAACAAGTTTCTTAAAGCCTCGTTTATTTTTTCTTGACATTTATTAATATCATGAACCTTACTATTCACATGTTCAGCAGTATAATTTGCCTGTTACGAGAGATCTGTTTTGCAGTACAAAATGTCCTTCTGTCCCTTTCCAGGCTTTGTCACTGTTTTGAATTTGAGGTCAGTGTATTTGTTGCAATATTCCCTTAGGGATTTTCTTCTGCAACCTGTAATAGAAATAAAACAACAAAGTTAGCCTCTGTTATTGTACATGTGCAGCAGAGCTGCAGACCGCAAATATAATTGCATTTATGCTGTTCCTCAACTTTGACCCCCACACACCTGTAACGAACATTAACACCAGAGCCAGCAGTTTTAGAAGAGTGTAGATACATGCTTTATGTAGCCTCCATTAACGCATATAAAACATGTTGTAAGGTGGGAATCTAAGACTCGGCAATATTTTTCTTTCTTTGCCTATCTGTAAAAGTTTTATCGATGGAAATATTTTGTCAGTCTGTGTGCATATGGAGAAATCAACGTTTACAAATAAAAATCAAATCCTTCCAAACCTACTTGCAGTCAGTGAATTCTGACCCTTTTTGACAGCTTTCATGTTGTACTATCAGCTGCTGTGACTTTATTATGCTATCCTATTAAGGAGCTCTCCATTCTTCTGCCTTCTTTTTCTTTACCCATGTCTCCATGCAGAGTAGTTGATGACTGCTCTGTGGATTGGTTTGGAAACAAGTGCTAATGAAACAAGACAGCTGTCACCTGCTCCAATGGAGTCTGTCTGTCTTCTATGGAACACTTGACCTCAACTAATTTGTGACGAATGTCTTTTTAAATATGAAACTCACTGTTAATTCATAAGGCATTACTGTCATGAAACTGGATTGGCTGATAGGTATATCTACCATAATAGATAAGTAGAGGGTTAAGGTCAAGGCTGACTGATGAATTCCTTTTGGGGTTAGTAGTGGTATTGTGCATTGTCATTGAATTCTTCCTGCCTCTTACCCACCCTTACAGCACACTGCATAAACTTCAGTTCAGGTTGATATGCTCTCTGGTTTACAATTGCTTAATTGTTCTGTGTAGGTAATATTTAATACTGTATAAAATACTCAAATGTATAATTTTGGAGTTTCTTAAATGAAACTGAGCTTTATTTTATTTATTAGGAAAGCTTGGTCACTGGAAGAGTTTTTTTTTTAACTTTTTTTCTCACTAAATATATATTTATAGGACTTTTAAGCCAATGGCTCTAGCTTTCAGCCAGTTTTATTGTAAGACCTGATCTGCTCTTGCCTTGCTATCTGACTATGTAGTATCATAACAGATCACAGCTTTCTGTACTGGAACACACAGCTTTATGGAATAAATTATATGTAACTTCTTGGGTTCTGCAAGTTAAAAGAAGTCAAGTAAAAAACATTAGATAATGACAAGACTTCTTATCTATCAGATCATTTATAGGATTTCATAATTAGTTATCTAGAACACTTGCTTGCAGAAACAAGGAATTACTGGTTCATCATTGGTACTACTGGTTCATTGTGTGCTGCAGAAATAAGTAGGCCATTTGCTTGGTAATGCTGGAACTCACTTTCCTTGCAAGGGACATATCTAATCTGTATTTAGATTTTATATCAGGAGTCGGCAACCTCTGGCACGCAGTTCACCAGGGTAAGCATCCTGGCAGGCTAGGCCAGTTTGTTTACCTGCCACATCCACAGGTTGGGCCAATTGCAACTCCCACTGGCCATGGTTCGCTGCTCCAGGCCAGTGAGGGCGGTCGGAAACCGCAGCCAGCACATCCCTCAGCCTGTGCCGCTTCCCGCAGCCCCTATTGGCCTGGAGCTGCGAACCGCGGCCAGTGGGAGCTGCAACCCGCTGAACCTGCGGACACGGCAGGTAAACAAACTGGCCTGGCCCGCCAGGGTGAGTCACATGCCAGAGATTGCCGTCCCTTGTTCTACATTGTAACTGACAAAGAATGAGAGAAATGGAACAACTTATTTCCAACTCAAGTAGCCTAGTTTGATTCCTCCATCCAGTTCCAATATCAGATTAATTTGTTTATAGTTGTAAGTAAATATATTTAGTGTAACCTGTAACTTAGTCTATATTTTATCTTGCACAACTGATACATATTAAAATTGTATGTAAGGAAATAATTTAGTTGAATTTAAAATAAATAGAAAATGTCATTGAATTCAAAATCCAAAAACTTTCAGTGGAATCTATAAAAGAAAAATAATTTTGTTTATACACACTCTTAAAATGAAACAAATACCTTCTGACTAATGATTGCAGAGCATTAAGTTGGTTTCTGAGTACAAAAACATAACATTCCAGTGCTGTGGGAGTCTGGATACCATTATCAGATCCTAGAAATGTAGGGTTGGATGAGACCTTGAGAGGTCATCAAGTCCAGCCCCTCCAGCTGAGCCAGGATCAAGTAAACCTAGACCATCTCTCACAAGTGTATTTGTCCAACCAGTTCTTAAAAACATCCAATTCTGAGGATTCCACAGCCTCCCTTGGAAGCCTATTCTGGAGCTTAATTATCGTTTGCTTTTCCCCTCTTCCTAATATCTCTAACCTGATTCTCCCTTACTATAGGATCAAAAAACAAAAAAAAAATCAAATATCTTAGACATAGTCTGCAGATCCCAGGTTGAAATCCCCTGTTATAGATTAAGCCAATTAATTCTTGTTCTACCTTCAGTGGGACATAGAGAACAATTAATTACTGTCCTCTTTATCACAGCCCTTCACATACCTGAAGATTGAGGTTCCACTCAGTCTTGTCTCAAGACTAAAACTTTCCTAGTAATAAGGGTTTAGAAAATCTGACCTTTTTTGTATTTGTGTGTTTTTGTTTCTGTGTTTTGCCCTAGACACTTTCCAGTTTGTCCACGTTTTCCTAAAGTATGGTGCCCAGAATTGGACACAGTACTTTAGCTGTGGCCTCATCAGTGCCAAGTGGAGCGGGACAGTTACCTCCTGTTTTAAATAAAACACTCCTGTTAATACATCCCAGAATATTAGCTTTTTTCACAACAATGTTAGAGAGCTTATTCCTTCACTCTCACCCTTCCCTGGTCCTTCTCGCATGAACAGACAGCAACAATACCTGTAGTCCAAAGGTGCAAACAATTCGATGTTTATTGGGGTGAACTTCCAGCAAGCTTAAATTCAAGTTCCTTTTCCTTATTTTCAAATCCCAGCTTACTTCCTGTTTGCCCCTAATTTATATAGTAATATTTTCAGCTATACCTTAACCAATCATTCTACTAAAATTTACCTTACCAATCCTAACATACTGTAACATGATTAGCTAACCAATTATATCCCACCACCTTAATTAGTTTACACCTAGCAAAATTAACTATACAGCAGACAGAGACCATGCATATAAACATACAAAACAATACAGAAGTAAGGATTTCACAACTACATCTATACAGAAATAAGGGTTCTCCAGCTGTGTCTATTGTTGAGTGAGTTCTTACCAGACAGAAAACTATCAAACTAAATTTCTAGGCTCTTTCCTTTCTCTGGAGGTGGTAGATTGAATCACCTTCCTAACAGTCCCAGATTGCCTTATTTTAATATGATTAGTTTGGAATGTGAGGACGTGACCATACATTTCCCAGTTTATGGCTGCTAAAGAACTAGGCCTCAGATTGTCACAGTAAGAGAAGGCAACTACACAGACCGTGATTTTGATTCTTTCTTTTATACCTCTATAACTAGCTAAATGATAAGAATACACCTAAATTCTTAAAGTATAGGCCTTTGCAGACAGGCCTGAATATCTATATCCTAACAAACAACCTCATTGATTCATACTCAAATTGTGATCTACTGTAACCCTCAATCCTTTTCAACAGTACTATCATTGAGCCATTTTGTAGTTATGCTTTTGATTTTTTCCTTCATAAGTGTAGTACTTTGCAGTTGTCTTCATCGAATTTTATCTTGATTTCAGACCAATCCTCCAATTTATCAAGATTGTTTTGAATTCTAATACTGTCCTCCAAAGTGCTTGCAGTCCCACAGTGCGGCTTGGTGTGCACTGTAGATTTCATAAGCATAGTTGCTGTTCTACTATACAGGTCATTAATGGAAGTAACCAATAGAACCAGACCCAGGATTGACTCTTGTGTGGTAAAATAAGGCCTCCCATTTTGACAGCCTTGGGAATACTCTTTCAACCTGCCTTACAGGAATTTCATCTAGACTGTGTCAGAAGCCTTACTGAAATCAAGATGTACCACACCTGCTGCTTCCCTCTATCCACTACACCAGTAACCCAGTCAAAGAAGGAAACTATATTTATTTGACATGACTTGTTCTTGACAAATTCATGCTGGCTATTGTTTTATAATCCTGTTATCCTCTAGGTGTTTACAAATTGATTGTTTAATAATTTGTTCCAGTACAGTATCTTTCCACACATCTAAGTTAGACTGTTCTGTAATTTCCTGAGTCCTCTATTTCCCCCTTTTAAAAGATAGGTACCGGGGCAAACCTTTGCCCTGGTTTGCCCTTGTCCAGCCCTCTGGGACCTCACTCCTCCTCCAGGAGGTCTCAGAAATAACCTAATCAATCTTAGAACTGGTAAGAAACTTAAGTCCCCCTAAGATGAACTTCCTCCAGCCCTGCCTAATTGAATACATCTAATTTACCTAAATATTCTTTAATCTGTTCTTCCCATTTGACTTGTGCATCTTCCTCCTTGTTGTTAATATTGTATTTAACATTTAGTAAAGACTGAATCAAAATCAATGTTAAGCACCTCAGCTTTTTTGATGTCATCAGTTATTTCTACTTCCCCACAAAGTAGAAGGACCTACACTTTTCCTCTCTCCATATGTATTTAGAGAACCTCTTCTAGTTCTCCACATGTTAGTAAATCAGTTTTTGTAGTAGGGCAGAAGTTGAGTTCCTTAAAGCATCGATAATTCAGCTCCAGTCTTGATAAACTGATGATTGGATGTTGTTTAGTGCTCATGTGGTGGGTACTGGTCCCATGGTTTCTTCCAGATGTGGTGGTCTGTGGGTTGTGGAGTAGGTATAGTTTTTGTTGTTGTGTTGGATGGTTGTCTGTTTTTTTGATAGTTTTAGAAAGATGAGCCTGGGAGCTTAAATTCATAGTTTTGCTAGAAACTAAAAATCATGGTCTTAATAAAGACACTGGATTTATGGCTTATTATAACAATCTGTAACCCACTAACCCTCCTTTGTCTGATTACAGAGGTTTTAGCAGGCCACATCACCTTGAATAGTCCCTTAGCACATGTGCTAACTACTTATGCTGAACTGTGTGTTTGATCTTGTAGTTAGCTGTGAAAACTCGCAGCTGTGAAACTGGGAGTACTTTCCCAGACCTGAGGAAGAGCTCGGTGTAGCTCAGTCTTGTTTTTCACCATCAGAAGTTGGTCCAGTAAACTATTACCTCACTCACCTTCTCTATGTACTCGTTAGCAGTTATTCTCTTGCTACTTTTTTAGGATTCCTTTTTGATTTTTCAGGTCATTAAAGAGCTCCTGATGGAATTGTATTGGCCTCTTACTATTCTTGTTTCCTGCACTTTGGGATAGTGCAGTTATGCCTTTTAATATTTTCTCTTTGAGAAGCTGCCAGCTCTCCTGGACTCCTTTATTCCTTACATTTTCTTCCATGGGACCTTACCTACCAGATTGGACTGTCTACTTTTTTGAATTCCATTTTCCTTATTCTGCTACTCTCACTCCTCCTTTCTTTCCATAGTATAATGAAATAATCATTTCCTGATAACTTCCACCCAAATTGCCTTCCACCTTCAGATTCTTTAAGCAATTCCTCCCAGTTGGTCAGAATAAAGTTTGAAATGACTGTCCCCATGTTACTTACTGTGCATTCTGCAACAAAAAAAAGTTGCCCTCGGTATGTTCCAAGAACTTAGAGATTGTGTTTTGTCATATGACTTTCCAACAGATGTTTGGGTAGTTAAAGTCCTCAGTTACTGCTGTACGGTGTTTGACCTGGGATTTCATTTTGGCTTGACCCAGTGCTCAATAGAAGCATCATTTCTCATATAGCTGATCATGGCATTATCTTTGACATCTTCCCCAACTTTTGGGGGGAGCCACTTGAAACTTGTTAGTGGCCCTAGTGTCATGGTTGGAGGTGTCAAAACTCCAAAGATTAAAACAAAGAATATGGCTTGAATTTTCTGTTTGGCAGTGGTCAGAGATGGAATTATGACTTTTGTCATTGGAACCGTTGCTTTGCATGAAGTATAGCATCAGTCAGGAACTGTAATGCCCATTACATTGTATCTGTTGGTGGACTCACAATGTATCTATCTCTCTAACATCTTCTGGGTTACTGATCGTCACAACTGAAGCCTCTTTTCGAAGATCCTGATTCTAGAGTTCTTTGCTGCCATCTGCTTGTAAGGAGTTGCTTCCACCTTTCTGCAGCTGTTGAAAATAGAAGTGGGAGACTGAATCCTATTAGTTTTGCGTAAAAGTCCTGCAAACTGCCATGGCTATCTCCCCTGGCCACCTGCCCCAAAGAGATCGTATGTACTGTTTTTATTATTTTCAAATTTCTTTTGGTTTTAGTGACTTTTTATAACGACTTGTATGCAATAAATGGTAATATATACAGTTATTACTCTGCACAATCTGCAGGTGGTGACTTTAGAGAAAAGTGGGTCCAAATTCTGTTTGCCTGTGTGTCACAGAACTAATAGGTGGTTTCCTTCCTTGTGTGGGGAATTGAGTAACAAATGTTTCCTTTTTTATCTGCATTCACTTAAGTTTAGAAATCAGTTGTTTCTCTTGACAGTGAAGACAACTTTCTTTGCTCCTGGCAGTGACTGTATATGTTGAGCCTTGCATTCTGGCATCACCAGGTGCCTTGTAAAACCTGGGAGCATGTAAGACCCATGGAGGCTTTCTGCAACATAGTTCTATTTAAACAATCCAACCGTTACTCAGAGCTTAGAGAGATAAATGTAAAACTTTATATTAAATGAACAGTGGTTACTCCCCCCTCCTCCTTTAATCAACACTAAACATATCTGGTAGGAATTTTGTTCATGTGAACTTGATATCCTGTAGAATTTTTTTTGAAAGATTCTTCTGGCAAGTAAATAAAAACATTTGGAAGATAATGAGTTTAAGGGTAATCTTGCTGCTTGGTTTTTTTGCTCAGCGCTTCTGGTTCATCGCAGTTCAACTTAAAAGTCTAAATTTATTTTACTGTTGATCATGACAAGAATTTTACAATTTTTGGTGGAATTATTTTGCTGCTAAAAACAGCTTATGTAGACTTTATGGGCTTGTATATCGAAGTGCCCATGGCACTGATGAGAAGCAGATGGCAAGAAGCTACATAGGGGGGCAGGAAGACCAACCATGTGGGACCATGAGTGTGAACTACTACACGGGGAAACAATCTGGTTAGGAAAGGAGTCCAGGATCTGGTTTTCCTGCAAAGTTTACTCTACCTATAATTTGACTGTCGCTCCTAACTTGAGTCCCTTTAATTGTGCATGATGATGCCAGCCAACTCAAGTTAAGAGCCTGTCAGGAGAGTAAAGTTACAGCTGAGTGAGCACAAATTGTCAGCTGTTCATATGACCAGTGCAGTGTGGATGCAGGCTAGCTCCACTTGAGTGCTGCTAGTCCTTCCCACGATTGCTCCTACCCTCTGTGTTCCCAAAAGGACAGGCAAACTATCCCGCTGTTCACTAGGAAAGAATCAATAGTTTTTCAGCTTACTGCAGTGCTAAGAAATGTGGAGGCTGGCCTGGGTCCCTCACCCCCCTGGACGTTCCTCTACACCCTCCTGGGGGGTACACCTCACATTTTAGGGACAGATCTGAACCAGAGCAACATGTCACTCTAAAAGCTAAAGCAGGCTCTTGTGCATTGCCATTTAAAGTGTAAATGTAACTGTTTCCTCCTCCCCCCGCCCCATCCCCAATGTTAAAGTCCAGGGTCTTTGAGAACCGAAGTCGTGGTTGTTTTTTGTTTTTTTTTTTTCTTTTAACCAAAGGACCTTTTTTCACTTGCTAAGTTGTTTTTTTTTTCCCTCTTCTTGCTTGGGAATGTATCTACTTCTCATGCATTAATTTGTATATGCAAATATTAAATGATCTTAAAAGAACACTCTCCACTTAAAACACCTTTAAGTCTGATTACAGAAAGGAGAGGATCTTTTTTTTTGTTTCCCACTTATTTTTGTCAGTTATGGCAGTTACCTATTGGAAATTATACAATGAACTTCAATGAGTGCAGAGTTAGACCCTTAATTGGTTCCAATTTGTCTGTTTGTGGCTATTTGTTTAAAAGCAAAACATGACTGCAAAAACCATAAAATTAACAGGATTATTTTGGAGGTAGTTTCAGGCACCACTACCATTTCCAAGTCAGTTTTTGAAATTGACTAAATTGCAATTTGTTGATGGCTTTATAATGCCAATACAATCCTTTCCTGAATGGATATGCATTAGGAATTTTCCTTTTGAGTTACAATTTTAAGCAGTAAACAAACTTTTTTTATGTAGAACCACTGTATACAGTAGCAAAACTTAAAGGACATTTGAGAGAAGGATTTCACAATGATTTATAAAATGGAAATTCTAAGTGTACAGTAGAACCTCAGTTACAAACGACGGGAATGGAGGTTGTTCATAACTCTGAACAAAATGTTACCTTTCAAAAGTTTACAACTGAACATTGACTTAATACAGCCTTGAAACTACTATGCAGAAGAAAAATGCTGCTTTTAACCATTTTAATTTAAATGAAACAAGCACAGGAACAGTTTTCTTACCTGGTCAAATCTTTTTTTAAACCTTCCCTTTTTTAGCAGTTACTGTACAGTACCATACTGTATTTATTTGCTTTTTTGTCTCTGCTTCCTGATTGTGTACTTCGGTCAACTACACACCGTATTTGGAACCAGATCAGTTTATAACTCTGGTGTTCATAACTCTGAGGTTCTACTGTACTTGCAAAAAACAAAGATCACAGGACAATGCCAGAATATGGGATGAAATTTCATTACATCAGCATTTCTAGCACTTAAAACTGGACAGAAAATGAAATTTTAAGTGAAACTTAAATGGTATAAAACTTAACTGTGTAGGATTTTCCATCACATCTGTTTTGGGCACAGAACAAGAAGCTATGGCTTTTTACCCACACGTTCTTTCTAAGCTTCTACGAAGATAGCCATGCACAATGTTTCAGCTCATACCTAATGTGCCTTTACCTTGTGATGCATTGTCAGACTGTAAGATGCAAAGGCTGGTGCATCTTGCATGTCATGCTACATGTAGCTTGAATTTGTGTGGAAGATTGTAACTTTATACAATACAAAAACTCTACTGTTTTAAAACCTAAATACATATCAGCCATATGCAGCAGTTTGATTTGGAACATGTTTCATGTACCATATACTGAGGAATTACATGAGAGGACTCCATGTTTTTTCTTACTCTTTAAACTGACTCTTTATTATGAGCTACTTGCAGAGGTTCTGCAAGTAGTTCATAATAAAGAGCCAGTTTAAAGAGTTAGAAAAAACATGCAGAGGTTCTGCAAGTGCATATGAACACAGACTGGCTTCCTGATGCCTCTTCCAAATTCTGCTCTCCTGCAGTCTATGCTCCTTCCTCCAAGTTTCATGTAGGAGGCTACAGATTTATAGGAGAAACAGCACTTTCACTGACCTTGTTCTATAGCAAAATAATTGTGCACTTATCATAACCTTAGGCCCAGATTTGGACCTTAGCGTCCAAAATATGGGGGTTAGCATGAAAACCTCCAAGCTTAGTTACCAGCTTGGACCTGGTACCTGCTGCCACCACCCAAAAAATTAGAGTGTTTTGGGGCACTCTGGTCCCTCTGAAAAACCTTCCCTGGGGACCCCAAGACCCAAATCCCTTGAGTCTCACAACAAAGGGAAATAATCCTTTTTCCCTTCCCCCCCCTCCAGGTGCTCCTGGAGAGATACACAGACACAAGCTCTGTGAAACTACACAGAGAGACTCCCCCTCTCTGTTCCCAATCCTGGAAACAAAAAGTACTTTCCTATTCCCCCAGAGGGAATGCAAAATCAGGCTAGCAATCCAACACACAGATCTCCCCTTGATTTCTTCCTCCCACCAATTCCCTGGTGAGTACAGACTCAATTTCCCTGAAGTAAAGAAAAACTCCAACAGGTCTTAAAAGAAAGCTTTATATAAAAAGAAAGAAAAATACATACAAATGTTCTCTCTGTATTAAGATGATATAATACAGGGTCGATTGCTTAAAAGAATATTGAATAAACAGCCTTATTCAAAAAGAATAAAAATCAAAGCACTCCAGCACTTATATTCATGCAAATACCAAAGAAAAGAAACCATAGAACTTACTATCTGATCTCTTTGTCCTTACACTTAGAAACAGAAGACTAGAAAGTAGAAACTACTTCTCCAAAGCTCAGAGAAAGCAGGAAGACAGACAAAAGACTCAGACACAAACTCCCTCCACCCAGAGTTGAAAAAATCCGGTTTCCTGATTGGTCCTCTGGTCAGGTGCTTCAGGTGGAAGAGACATTAACCCTTAGCTATCTGTTTATGACAGCACTATTTCAACATGTTTACCCTGAACAGGTGTATCTTGCTGTTCATAAGGCTGAGAACACATCAAAAATGGACAATTACCCTGCTAATGATTCCAGGCTTCTTACAGATTTACTCTACAAGGAGACTCCTAAAATCCTGATCTCCATAGTGAAAAAACTGTCTGGAGCGTTGGAACTCAACTGGAGAGAACAGAATAGTATGCCTTCTTGAGTATCAAAATGAACAGGTGAAAACATGGAATATAATAGTATACTTCTCTATGTTGGAGCAAATTAGCAGAGTGAAAAGAAATTTGAGTTTTAGGCTGTGACTTCAGGGGTCTGGAAACTGAAAAGAGACTGGAGTGATAAGGTGATCTTAGAGTCTCTTCTGTTTCCCAGCATGAGTGAAAAACTTACACGTCAAATTAACTGATGGTTGCTCTAGTGGTGTAGTGAGGAGGATTTGGGGATTGCTAAGAAATGAAATGCCTCCTGTGATTAGGACATTTTGAAGTAGATGGGTTTCCTCTTCAGATAAAATGATGAAAACCTGTGTTGGTAAGACTTGTTAGGCAAGCTCTACATAAAACAGGAAGGTTGGAGATAGGGATCTTTCTCTTGGCTCAAATAAGTGGGTATACTTCCAGAACACGCACACAAACATAAAATAGTTTTTATAAAACACAAGGTGTAAGGACATAAAGTGAAAGTGATGCTTAGTAGGTCATAATGCCCATTAAGGCTTAGTGGAATCATTCTTATAAATGGAATGTCAATAGAAAGGTAGAGTCTGCTTAGTGATAAATAGAAATATGTCAAAAGTGCATGCCCAAAGAATTTCACCACCACATATCACTGTAAAGAGGAAAAAATTGAAGAAACAATGTAGGAAAAATTATCCTGGACATCTGCAGATCACCTGGACTGAATGATAGTGGGATTGAAAAATCAATGGACCTGGTCTCAAGAAACTTGAGTTCATGGAACACCATGTTTATAGGGGACATTTTTTGCTACCTAGAGTAGGATGGTTAACATATGCCCAATGCTTAACTTAGAAAATTCAGACTTGATGATGAAGTGGTTAAGGCATCCTGAATTACCTCCTTGCTGATGCAGCAAAACAGAGTAAATATAAAAGAATGGCATTATTGACCAGTATAAGAAAAGGGCTGACAGAATGTAGCAGTACAAAAATTTTTGGATTGTAGGAAGTATATTTTGAAGAATTTTAAGTAATCTGTAGTTCAAGATGCAGTGGGAGAAATTAAAATCTGATGGGTTACATGCTACAGTCTATAGAGTAACAGCATTTGCACAGGTTCTTTTGCTCATATCAGCTATAAAATCTATTTTGATGTCACTTACTCCTCAGAAAACTGTTCTTGTTCTAAGGCCAAAAAATGTAATGCCTGTGGTTCGGGCTATGAAACCAAAAAAAGTTCACTATACCTTCTTTCTGCACGTACAAAGTGAGGGTCGGAATAGTGTCTTAAAAATACATAAGGAACTGAGATGTAATTCTCTGGAAGCTAAGGCTGGTGCAAGGCCAAGAAGAATTGAGAGAGAAAAGGCCTCTCAAATATCCTGTTACACAATTTTGTTTTGTTTTGGGTGAAAACATTCCATAGTAGTACATTCTACATTGTATCCCTGAATAAGGGAAATATTTATCTTCTGAAAAGGGGTAAAGAGGGGTGGGTAAAGAGACTGTTACAAAATTGTGAAATGCCAAAGGCAAAAAATAATTGGCTTTACTACTCTTCTTAGCTGATTGTCATTCTTTAGCTCTCTAAAATCTTCTGGCAATCTTATCTTAAGCCCTTGCTAGAGTTTGTCCCCATACTTTGAATTAAACAAAAGCTCCAGGAGGGGTCTGTCCTGTGATATAGTTTTAAGAATTGTCAGGCTGTGGTTAGAACATATGCTAGATGTTCCTTTTTTAAATGGAGATCTGTATAAGCCTACATAATAATAGCTTGCTGGAGGGTGTAGTTTGCCTTAAATCCAAAGGACTGAGTTAAAGTTTGTAGTCTTACAACATGTTACTAGGAATGTACTCAGGACCAAGAGTTCTACACACATCTTTAAATGATTGTTTTTTAGCAACTGCATAAAAAATAACACATGACAAGTGGTGCAAAAAAGAATTGGCTTCTCAGTGAAATGTGAATTTGCTTGAACTATCTTTTTCTTCTTTTATAGGGAGGAAACAAAGATTGTCTAACGCAGATAAAAATAGAGAAATGCCTGACTGAGGCAGAAAGCCGCACCTGGAATGTTAGAGGTCCTGCACCCTATAAAGAAAATTCTAATGCAGTTAAAAAGAAACATAATACATTTTCCCAAACAATCTTTTACATTAAAATCAATAGACGTTACGTTCTATGAGCCTGCATAGAAAAGTTTGTTTGTTTTTTTAAAGGAAGGCTGAGCAGGTGCAGGGTTTTAATAATAAATAAACAAAAAAATAAAAAGTGAAACCTACGCGCTCTCCTTGAGTCCACCTTCCTCCTCTAGGTATTCTCTGTTCTATAGGCAGAGGGAAATGAGGTAGTAAAGTCTAGCAGATGGCATTCTGGGCAAGGAGCAGTGTGTGGTGGTGGTGTTTGTAGGTCACTTTTCAAAAGGGCACATTTTCACAATGATATTCTAACCTGTATTGACCACTAGCTAGTATTAATTGGGAGGTGGGTCAGTGCTTTACATTAATGCTTCATCTGGAAAAAAGCCAGCTACTGGCTCCCTGATAATCGGAAAGCTTGTCAGTGATCTATGGAATGTTGCCAATCTAATGCCATAATGAAGTCTTGTCATAAACAGTAGGAGTTAATAGAACAAAAGTACTTTATATCTCTTTTGACTGTAAAGAATTAACAAGTTCAGTGAGTCTGGCTGTCACCTGACCAGAGGACCAATCAGGGGACAGGATACTTTCAAATCTTGAGGGAGGCAAGTTTGTGTGTGTGCTGTTAGTTTTTGGTGGTGGTTCTCTCTGGGTTCTCAGAGGGACCAGACGTGCAACCAGGTTTCTCTCCAATCTCTCTGATACAGTCTCTTATATGTCCAGAATAGTAAGTACTAGGTAGATCAGGCGAGTTAGGCTTATGTTTGTTTTCTTTATCTGCAAATGTGTATTTGGCTGGAAGGAGTTCAAATTTGTATTTTGCTGAAAGGATTTTAATTTGTACTTGTATACTTAGGCTGGGAGGGTATTCCCAGTGTCTATAGCTGAAAGGCCCTGTAACATATTCCATCTTAAATTTACAAAGATAATTTTTACTGTTTTTCCCTCTTTAATTAAAAGCTTTTCTTGATTAAGAACCTGATTGTTTTTTTATTCTGGTGAGACCCCAGGGGACTGGGTCTGGATTCTCCAGGGAATTGGTGGGGAGAAAGAAGGGAAGGGGGAGAGAGAGGTTATTTTCTCTCTGTGTTAGGATTACTTTCTCTCTCAGGGAGAGTCTGGGAGGGGGAGAGAGAAGGAGGGGGGAAGGTGGCTTTTCCTCTCTGTTTCAAGATTCAAGGAATTGGAATCACAGTGATCTTCCAGGGTAACCCAGGGAGGGGAAGCCTGGGAGAGGCAACGGTGAGGGAAAGGGTTTACTTTCCTTGTGTTAAGATCCAGAGGGTCTGGGTCTTGGGGGTCCCCGGGCAAGGTTTTGGGGGGACCAGAGTGTACCAGGCACTGGAATTCCTGGTTGGTGGCAGCGCTACAAGTACTAAGCTGGTAATTGAGCTTAGAGGAATTCATGCTGGTACCCCATCTTTTGGACGCTAAGGTTCAGAGTGGGGAATTATACCATGACAAGTCTATTGATAAAACTCTGATTGTCATGTGTTTTGAGCATTCATTTTTCTCCCTAATAATAATTAAAGTCTCTAGTTGCAGTTAGCTAGTATCTTTGGTGAGATATTTAGAAATCCAGGTAACTAAACCTCTTAGGTCCTTTAGCAGACTAGTAGTCTCTTTTCTAAATTTATTCCTACTTCTTGCTTTTTCTGGATGAGGGGTGGGGGAAAATGTCTGTGAACATATACATTATTCCACTTATTGCTAACCTGCTTCCTTGGTTCTCTGAAATACATTTCCTGGCATAAGCTAATTTGGATACTGATGTAATAATGCAAAAGTCTGGAAATGCTAACTCCCCTCCCTTTTATTGTGTCCCTACAATTTTTGAGCATCATGCTTCAGAAGTGCTTTTAAATGGAAAACATTATTGATATTGTTTTAATGCCCATAGGCTCCCAAGTAGGATCGGGGCCCTGTAATGCTAGATTCTGTCCAAACAACAAAAATAGTCTCTCTCTCCCCTTGGGGAGCTTACAATCCTAGAATATCAGGGTTGAAAGGGACCTCAGGAGGTCATCTAGTCCAACCCCCTGCTCAAAGCAGGACCAGTCCTCAATTAAATCATCCCAGCCAGGGCTTTTTCAAGCCTGACCTTAAAAACCTCTAAGGAAGGAGATTCCATCACCTCTCTAGGTAACCCATTCCAGTGCTTCGCCAACCTCCTAGTGAAACAGTGTTTCCTAATATCCAACCTGAACCTCCCTCACTGCAACTTGAGACCATTACTCCTTGTTCTGTCATCTGGTACCACTGAGAACAGTCCAGATCCTTCCTCTTTGGAACCCCCTTTCAGGTAGTTGAAAGCAGCTATCAAATCCCCCCTCGTTCTTCTCTTCTGCAGACTAAATAATCCCAGTTCCCTCAGCCTCTCCTCATAAGTCATGTGTTCCAGTCCCCTAATCATTTTTGTTGCCCTCCGCTGGACTCTCCAATTTTTCCACATCCTCCTTATAGTGTGGGGCCCAAAACTGGACACAGTCCACCAATGTCGAATAGAGGGGAATGATCATGTCACTCGATCTGCTGGCCATGTTCCTACTTATACAGCCCCAAATGTCGTTAGCCTTCTTGGCAACAAGGGCACACTACTGACTCATATCCAGCGTCTCGTCCATCGTAACCCCTAGGTCCTATACTGCAGAACTGCTGCCTAGCCATTCGGTCCCTAGTCTGTAGCAGTGCATGGGATTCTTCTGTCGTAAGTGCAAAACTCTGCATTTGTCCTTGTTGAACCTCCTCAGATTTCTTTTGGCCCAATCCTCTAATTTGTCTAGGTCCCTCTGTATCCTATCCCTACCCTTCAGCATATCTACCACTCCTTCCAGTTTAGTGTCATCTGCAAAGCACTGTGGAGAACAATCCTGCATGGCCAGAAGGATGGAGTAAATTATCAGTCTCTAACATTTGACTGACTGCAATGGAATCCATTTGTAAATTGCCCATATGTAAAACACTAACCCTAAATCTGAAGAGGAAAAAAAACAAGTGCTGTTGTAGCCGAACAGCTCTAATCAGGGGCTGATTAAAGTTAATCAAGGCCTGAATTCATAAAAATAGTTTGGGGACCCCGGACACTTGCAACAGGCATATTTTTTTTCCCTGCATATAAACACCCTGGACATGACCTTTCAGCCCAGCCACTTACTCCTATACATCCCACCCTGGACAGACTAGTTCCTGAGGTCCCCAAGCCTGGTCTCAACTTGCTTCTCTGACTATTCAGCATGATATTGAATTTAAAAACATTGCCTTTGATAGTCGTGTCCTTGGGTGCTGGTAGAATGATGATTCTTTGTGCTGGTTATTTAGCTGTCAGCCAGTCCATACTCCCTCAGTCAAAGCAGTGTGTTCAATATGAAAACTTGATCATGAGGCTAAGCTGCTGACCGAAGCCAATGTCAGCTTTTGTTCTCTCCACCACTCAGTCCTTCGCAGGTCATATAATAATATCATGTGGCTGGTGGGGGGATGGTGATGATTGCAGCTCTAGCAGCAGGCTGTCAGCAGTTGTCCGGTAGACCCTTTGCTTGCTGCTCCTTCTGCTTCCCTTTCTCTGGGGATCACAAATTTACTTGACCTAAGGGGATGGTTTTGGAGCGTGTTTCAGTTGTCCCTTCTTCTCTGTGTTTATCAGGCAGCAAACATAGTCTGCCCTGAGGAAGTGACAGAGCAGAGGGCACAGTAAGTGGCTACCAGATGAGTGAAGGTCTGAACATTGGGCTTGGATCCCAAGAATCCAAACCTTCTGTGACTCCCATTAAATTAAAGAAGGTTTGGTAGTTACCCTTATGTTGTCTCAAAGTTTATAAGCCTAAATAGCTGTGAACACACTTACAAAACAATTAGAGTCTTCATTTAAAAATACTTACATCTGGGAACTCAAACCATAACTTTCTTGGCAGAGTTTAGAAACACAGTAGGGTTTTTTTAATTGCATTAATCAGTGTTTTTGTCTTGATTTAATCAAAACGCCAACTTGCCGCCTTCTAGAAGAAGGACTCCACATGTCTATAGTATTATCCAAGTCTCATATTATGACTTCGGAGGTGACAGAGTACATTTTCTTGAATAATTCCACATAGTCCAAAAGCAGAACTCATAGCATCTAGAAAGTGACTCCTGAGATCTATATTGTTTTGGAAGCCTATACAAGAGACAAAGAGCATTTACTGTGCCCCTTTAGTAATCCTTTGTTTACCGCACAGGGTTAGAGTCTGAGACACAAGCTTGAGGACAAAATCCAATTTAATGCCTTTCACTTAGAGCACTGCATCTTTGTGGTGAAGGAACAGCTGATGTATTATCTGTGGAGCTAGTAACAAGTAGCATAATCATGGATTTTAAATTTATTAAAAAGTTACCTAGCTAAAGCTGAACAATCAAAAGATGAGCTGTTCCACACTAGCTGGGAGTACAGAGGTTCTCCAATGTTGAAGGTTCTTTTTAACTTAGGCAAGATAAACTGTGCTCATTTGTCACAATAGGTGCTGCCTTTTAAAGACTTAAAAGCTGTTTTGGTCTACTTGTGGAAAGATTAAAGACTATGAGATTTCTCTGGCATTTAGTGCCAGGCCTGATCCTCTGTTCCTCCCCACTGCATAACAATCTGGGAAATTCTCTGTATCAGTGTCCAAGGTTCTTTATGTTGATTTGTGACTTTTTTTGTCCGTATTTTCCAGCCAGATAAATTAGTAGATTATAATCTATTTTTAAATTTTTTAAGATGTATAGTTTATTTTAAAACAGCTCGGTTATCCAAAGTGAGATTTGTTGCCACATTCTTACATTAGCATTAAGGTTTTTTTGTTTGCTTTGAGTTTTGGAGGGATAATTTATTATAGGAAATCCATTTGGAGTTGGGAGTAGGTTCACCTAGAATGTTGCCTTTCTTCTAACAGTGTGTTTCATTCCACTGTAAAATAGCTTGACTATGGCAATTTATTGATCTTAAATCTAGCTGTAGGCTTACTGAAACAATATCTTCATTGCAAATATTCAATATTGTGACTTTTTGCTTACGTACATAAAAGCTGCATATTTTTCTAATATCTGCCTTGTTGAAATAAAGTTTCCTTTCAGAAACCAAATAAATTGACACTAATGATAAAATGACTTTATCGTGTACACTTGTTTCTTGCCCATTTGTGTGCTAGAATACTGTGTATAAAACCAAACTGACTTGCATATAACCGTAGTGAAGAAACAATATACTATACTCTCACAGTCCCATGTGAGCCAAGGATTAGGGAATCTCAATACTATCATGAAAGGATTCAGTGTAGTTGGGAATCAGAGTATCTACAGAGTAAATATACATTTTAGAAATTAGAAACCCTTGTATTAACATTAACATGATGGCTTATTCATTTTTTGAGTGTCTTTCCTCAAGCACAGTTTGATTCCAGAGAATCATTTTTAATAGGGTCAGACCCTCTGCACTATTGGCTAATCACTGACTAAACTGATTTGGTGGGTGTGCAGTATTCTTTAAGATTTGAAACATACTCCTTAGCTTAATCTGGTCCTTAAGTGAATGTGATTACTTCTTTTAAAAGGAAATTTGTGTATAGTTAGTGTGATTACTTCTTTTAAAAGGAAATTTGTGTATAGTTAGTGTATCTCGATTGCCTTCATGGGAAATAATCTTCAAGAAAACTTCTGAAGTCACTACTGTTAAGAAGTGGTTCCCTCCTTTCCTCCCTCTCTTTCTCCTAGGTTCTAGCCCTGGCAGCATTAATCAGTTCATGTGTTTGAAATCTGAGTGGCAAATCCATTCCTGGAGGTGAGGGGCAGGGCTGAGCTAAGCAGAGAAGACTTGGTGTAAAAGTCACTTGCTGGGTGAACTCGAGCCCCAAACAGATGCAGCTAACAGGAAAGTTTAGGAGGGGGAAGCTCCAGTGGCAGACTCCATGCTTGGACATAGTAGGAATTGGTGAGCAGTGCTCTTGGTCTGTCTCAGTTTTGTTTGACTGTTGGTTTATTTGTTCTCTTTTTATGGGCTGCATAACTGTGTTGTGGGTCCCTAAGTCAGCCCTTGGAGCCTTTATCATTGTCTTCTTAAGGCAGTGAGGCAGAAGATATTGGAAGTGAACCACTGGCTAGGTAAGAGGTGTAGGGTTTTGTGGAACATTGGTCCACCCTCTTTGGGGAAATGGGGCTGTGTAGTTTGTATGGTCTCCTTCTCCGTAGAAGGGGAACCAGTATCTATGGGGACAGTCTGGCTTGGGTAGTTAGGATGAGATGTAAAAGGGGAGAGTAAAAAGAGGGAAGATATGAGCATTCAGCACAAAACTGAGCTGTTGAGGAACCACTGGACACAAAGAGAAGAAATCCTATGTTGCCTATACACTAGTGCTTAGGAGCCTGGATAACAAACGAGGAATTGCAATTGTTTATTTATGAACATAAACTTGATCTGATGGGTATTACTGAAATCTGGTGAGAAGATTCACACTACTGGAATGTTAAAATCAATGGTTATAACCTATTTACGAAGGATCAAGTGGTCAAAAGGGGAGAGAGGTGGCACTATGTCAAAAATAGCATTACCTGTTTCCAAGTCAGTGATAACTTGGAAGATGATCCATAAGCATTCAAGAACATCTATGTCCAAACAGAAAAAGCACAAGATGAGATATTAGTTGGTTTCTGCTACAGACCACCAAATCACACTAGGGAACAGGATGACTGCCTCTTAACACATCTGTCTATAATATGTAGGGGAAAAAGCTGTGTGATCCTGGGGGACTTCAGTTTGAGTGACACATACTGGAGGTGTCATGCAGCCAATACTAAAACATCCTTTGAATTTCTAAACATTAGAGATGATTTCCTAACTCAAAAGTGTTGCAGCTGGCGTGGGGGAATTCTTTATTGAACCTTATTTTAACAGATAAAGAAGAACTGATCTTGGAACTAAAAATTAATAGTAGCTTTGGTACAAGTGATTATGGATCAATCATGTCTGTAATGTGCAATCAGAATCAAATCTAGACCAGTAACATAGAAACTTGATCTCATAAGGCCAGTTTTACAAATCTGAAAACAATGCTGAACCAGATCAGCTAGGGGAGAGAATTTGATCAGAAAAATGTGCATCATAATTTGCAATAATTTAAGAACACCTTAATCCATGTCCCCAAAGCCACAATTGAGAGAGGTGGCCATACTGGTTTAAAAAAAAAATTGCTTTAGAGGGGAAGAGAAGACAGCCGTGTGTATGTGCATTTTGTGACAACGTTCCTCCTCTACCTTGGTGGGTCCTGTGCTTATTGACGGATTTGCTAACCTCACAGATTCACCCTGTGGGTTGGGATACAGCCCAGAGACCTTCCCCTCTGGTAGAAACCACAGTCCAGGTCAATTCCTCCTGTGTTTGATCAGGAGTTGGGAGGTTTGGAGAGAACACAGGCCTGCACTCTACTCCGGGTTCCAGCCCAGGGCCCTGTGGACTGCAGCTGTCTAGAATGCATCCTGGTACGGTTGCATGACAGCTACATCTCCCTGGGCTACTTCCCCATGGCCTCCTCCCAACACCTTCTTTGTCCTCACTACCAGACCTGCCTCCTGATGTCTGATAACACTTGTACTTCTCAGTCCTCTAGCAGTATGCCTACTCACTCTCAGCTTCTTGCACACACTTCCTCTCCTCTAGCCTGACTGGAGTGAGCCCTTTTATAGCATCAGAGGGGCCTTAATTAGAGTCAGGTGCTTAACAGGCTCACCTGACTCTTAGCAGGTTAATTGGAGTCAGTTGTCCTCATTAGCCTGGAGCAGCCCCTGCTCTGGTCACTTAGGGAACAGAAAACTGCTTATCCAGTGGCCAGTATATCTCCCTTCAACTATTCTGCTGTTCCCAACTGGCCTGGGTCTATCACAATTTATATAAACAAATAAAATAAAAGGTAAGTTGAAAGTACTGATATATATCAGAAGTTAGAAATTGTAGAAAATTGATAAGGGAAGACAAGGGACTCTGGCCAGAAGCCTTAAGGACAGTAAGGAGGAGTTTAAGTATACTAGGAACACAAAAAAATCTTGATAATGGTATTGGTTCATTTCTAGATGGAAATGGTAGAATTATCAATAATCAAAAAACAGAAGCATTCAATAAACATTTCTGTTCCATTTTTGTGGGGAGAAAAGATTATATAGTCTCATCATGTGGTGATAATGCTACATTCCACTAGTATCATAGGAGGATGTTAAACAGAAGCTGCTAAAGTCACACGTTTAAATCAGCAGGTTCAGATAATTTGACATTCAAGAATTTTAAAAGCTGACTGAGGAGCTTGCTGGAATTTTAGTGTGGATTTTCTTTTCTCTACAATTCTTGAAGCACTGGGGAAGTTACAGAAGATTGAAAGACAGCTAATGCACTAATTCTTAAAAAGGGTAAATAGGATGACCCAAGTAATTACAGGCCTGGCAGCCTGACATTGATCCTGGGCAAGATAATAGAGCATCCGATACAGGACGTGTTTAATAGAGAACTCAAGGAGAGTAATGTAATTAATGCAAATCAATATTGGTTTATGGAAAATAGATTCTATTAGACTAACTTGATATCCCTTTTTGGATGAGATTACAGGTTTGATTGATAAAGGCAATTGTGTGTTGACATAGTTTATTTAGAATTCTGTAAGGCATTTGACTTGGTACTGCACAACATTTTGCTTAAACCAGAATGATGTAAAATTAACATGGGACACATTAAATGGGTTAAAAATGTGCAAACTGATAGGTCTTAAAATGTAATTTGTAAACCAGGAATCATCATGGAGCAGATATGTTCCAGTGCGGTCTTGGAGAGATCGATTCTTGGTGCTACACTATTTAACATTTTTACAATTACCTGGAAGAAAATATAGGAAGAAAACATTAACATTGCTGGTAGTTTGCAGATGACACACAAGTTGGGGGAAGTAAATGATAAGAGGGCAGGTCACTGCTTCAAAATGATCTGTATCATTTGCTAAAGTGGGCACAAACTGTGTGTTTTTTAATACTGCTTAATGTAAATGTATATGTTTGTGAACAAAGATGTAGGCGATACTTACTGGTTGCAGGACTCTATCCTGAAGGAGTGACTCTGGAAAAAATTGGGATTTTGTGGTGGATAATCAGCTGAACATAAACTCCCAATGTAACACTGGCCAAAAGAGCTAATGCGATCCCAGGATGCATAAACGGAGGAATCTCAAGTAGGAGCAGAGAGGTTATTTTACCTCTGTATTAGGCACTGGTGTGACTGCTGCTGAAATTCTTTGTCCAGTTCTGGTGCCCATAATTCAAGAAGGATGTTGATAAATTGGAGAGGACTCAAAGAAGAGCCACAAGAACTAATGAAAGGATTCGAAAATATGCCGTATAATGATAGAGCCCAGTGTATTTAGCTTAACAAGGAAAAGGTTATAGTGTGACTTGACTACAGCCTGTATGTGTAAATGGGGCACAGATATTTTATAATGTGCTGTTTTATATCTAGCAGAGAAAAGTACATGTCTAGAAGTTGAAGCTAGACGAATTCAGACTGGAAATAAGGCATAGTTGGTGTGGGGCCAGCAGAAGGCTGGGGCATGGGAGAGGGCTCAGGGTGCCAGATGCGGGGGAGGGGGCCCAGAAGTGAGCCCCCCACAAGCAACTTCCTGTCCCTGCATTTGCTGGCAGAGGCATGGCCAAGTGGCTCTGCAGGCACACTGCCTCCATCCCTGCTCCCCAAGCACTGACTCTGCGGCTCCCAGCCTATTGATGGGAACCGAGGCCAATGGGAGTTGCAGGGGGTGGCGCCTGCAGATGGAGGCAGCGTGCTTGCTTCCAGAGCCATCTTGCTGCGCCTCCACCAGGAGTAGCAGGGACAGGGAGCTGCTGGAGGTGAGGGGCCTCCCCACCCCCTCTGGCACTCTGAACCCCCTCCTATGCCCCAATCCCCTGGCCCAAGCCACCTCCCAGACCCCAACTGCCTCCCAGAGATTTGTCCTGCAGCCCCTGCCCCACTCACACTCCAAACCCCTCCCTCTGAGTTAACCTGCATTTTTAATTTACCAGCACCCCCCATTCCCAGCATGCTGCTTAAAAAGCTTTTACTGTATCTTCTCAGGGTTTTACTTCATCTGGATAATTTACTGCTCAGCACAATATTAAGAGAAACTGGTGGGACTAGTATCGTAAAGCACTAGTGGAATTTTTAATGAATTTAAGTTTTCATATCTGTGCTGTAGAGAAGAACTTGGTAAATGGTTCAGTACAATTCTGAATAGCCTTAGGCACTGCAGTACGGTGGCTTTATTTCAGCTGCAGTTTTACGGTGCACATGCTGTACTTACAACTGTTTTACTATATTGAGATAACAAGTCTTTAATAATGTTTGACTTTGATAAGTAACAATATATTCTGCCTGTGATATTTTGTCAATAAGATTAATTTTGCTTACATTCACACGGAGACATTTTCTCCTAAGTTTGCTGTCAGTTAACGGTTGTCATTCTGAAAATGGGACTTTAAGTACCAGGTTTTGGAAAACTTAGTATTTTTGTTCACACACTTATTCCAGTTCTATGAAGAATGTAATTGTATTACTTGGAATATCTATTTGTATTACTGTATTGCTTAGGAGCCCCAGGTTCTCATTGTGCCTAGGTTCTGTACAAATACAGAATAAAAAGATCTTATTTTTCTGCCTCAGCAGGTTTTGCTCCATACATCATAAAATTACTGATGATGTCAATTCTAATTTTAACTTCCAAATAATGTGGCTGCCACCACTTTCCGTGGGAGAATATTTCATATCCTTCTGTGTGGCAGGGTTAAAGAGGAATCTAGGAAATACAAAGGCCACTTGATATAAATTTCAGACTCTTGATATCTCCCTCAAAATTCTCAAAGGAATATCTGATAATACTATCATATGAACATAAACAAAACCTCCCTTTGAGGAATACTTTGTCCCATCGGCTAATTGTCAGTGGTCTTGTTAACAGTTAACCAAAATAAATAAACCCATTTGCAGCTGGAGTTCCAGATTAAAATAGCTTGTTAGGAGCGGATTGTGATACGTGTTCACCTTGTTCTGCTTTATTTTGCAGAATTTAATTTACAATACATAAAATAAAGACAGGGCATTTAGACTTCATGGAAATCCATCCATTCTGCCTGCAGACAAGATTAAGGAATCTTTCTCTGCATGTGGTCATCTCTTAGTCATGTGCACTTTGTGGATGATATACTTAAGACTTTTCATGTTATAAAGGGCTTGTAACTGAGAATTCAATTAAAGTTATGCAGAAATTTTCAACTAGGGCTTTATATCTTTCTCCATATGCTCCATCCTAATAACAATAAAACACAGATCAAACTAAATAAAAGTTAAAGGAAAAGAGCTCAATTATGAAAGTAAGGATCAATCATGTAGTTTTCCAGTTTCTCGTTTTCTAACGGCTTTTCTTTAGCTGCCTACAACTAAGCTTTCAGTCACACAAACATAATACATCAGATATTAAACATATAGAATCATGGGTATGTTCTAAGGTGTCTTTGTGTTGTATAAAGTTGTAGTGATGTATGGAGCATTAAGGCCTTAATGAAATGCTTATCAGGAAATAAAATTAGTGTTTTCTACTCTGACGTGTAGCTCTTGTGTGCAGTATGTCTGCTTGTATTAGTGATGGCAGTTTTACTCTTTCTACTTCTGCTCAGAGTGAGTTGA
Source organism: Gopherus flavomarginatus (assembly GCF_025201925.1). NCBI lineage: Eukaryota > Metazoa > Chordata > Testudines > Testudinidae > Gopherus > Gopherus flavomarginatus. Next base: position 242,309,567 of record NC_066617.1, read on the forward strand.
ATTCTTTCTTGTGCGTTAATAGAACTGTTTCAGTCCGTTATGTCTGCATGACCCCATTGAAGGGATAGAGTTGCACTGGTGTCAATGACAGCAACATTTTGCCTGCAGAAGCTTTCACTGATGATGTGCCAGAAGGAGAGAACCCTGCTTGACATGCTGGCAATTAGGAAAGAGTCTGCAAACATATTTTTGAGTATAAATTGAGCAGATTTGATAAGGAAATGCGGTATATGTTTGATTATAAGCCGGTTTGTTATAAGCTGACCCCCTGCCCCAAAGATAGATAAGTAAAAATGGAATTTTTTTATAACCTGTTCATAAGCCGGCACTGTAATTCAGTGGTCTGCAAACTTTGGCTCCCAGGCCATCAGGATAAGCTGCTGGTGGGCCGAGATGGTTTGTTTACCTGGAGCGTCTGCAGGCACAGAGGTAAACCGAAGTAAACAAAGTGTCTCAGCGTGCTAGCTGCTTACCCTGATGGGCTGGGACAGCAACCCCACCCCTAGCCTGAGACCCCACACTCTTCCCATCCCATCCCTTCCCACCTTATCTGGGGAGGACCAGGGAAGGATGTCTCTGGCCTGGCTGGAGCTACTCTGGCAGACTGAGCAGTGCAGCTGCAGCCTGCTCTGGCAGGCCAGACTGAGCGGTGCAGCTGCAGCATGTTCCAGGCGGCTGGGCTAGGCAGCATGGCCACAGTGAGCTCTGGCAGGCCGAGCAGCGCGGCTGCAGCCTGCTCTGGGGGGGGCGGGGCCAAGCAACACAGCTGCAGCCTGCCAGCCCTGGAGCTGCAGCTGTTTCGGAGGCTGGGGGGGAGAGCAGCATTGCCAGAAATGGAGAGACTCTGGCCCCGCCTATTCCCTTCTGTCTCTGCTGTCTGTGCTGCCTCTCCTTGCTCCGTCTGTTGGGGGGAGGTGCTGTGTCCCACCTCTCCCTCTCTATACCAGTTCATAAGCTGACCCCCTTCTCTGGTGCTTCCCTTTTTTACTAAAAAAAAAATTTTGGGTTATGAACGAGTAAATTCGGTAGATGACTAATGGGACATGTTTTGTGTCTCTCTTAGCAAAACTTACACTGTTTTGAAAAGTGATACAGATATTTGAAGGATACAAACTAAGGATGGAGGTTTACCATTGGGTTTTTTAAGAGTACTGGGATGAAATTAAGAGAAGCCTACATTCCAAAAAATCTTCCTTATAGTGAGAATCTTAGGCCATAGAAGAGAAATGGGAGTGTGGAAACATTGTGGCTTGAGACACCAAAACTAGGCTAGACAAAACATGAGTATATAAGACTACTTTATTTATTGTTGTGTTGGTGCTCAAAATGTGGTAGGCACTATAGAAATATATAGGAGGAGACAATCCCTGACCCAAAGAGATTAAAATCTAAATCTAAATGGGGGGGGGAGGGGGAAAGAAGATGGAGTAATGGTGTACAAGAAACAGTATTTAGAGTGACTACTGGCATGGCTTATTAATGTAATCTGAAAGTTCTAGCATGTCTAAACTATAGGGACTGGAGTGACATAGCTATGACACCGTAGCTATTTTGCTATATTCCTATCATGTAGGTGCAGCGTACTGCGACACTTCCCCCACCCCTACCCCGCTGTAGAAACACAACCCCTCTGAGGGCTTGTCTACATCATAAAGTTGCAGCGCTGGTGAGGGAGTTACAGCGCTGCAACTTTGAAGGTGTACACATCTGCAGGGCACCACCAGCGCTGCAACTCCCTGTTTGCAGCGCTGGCCGTACTCCCGTTTTGTCTCGGGTGTAGAGGATCCAGCGCTGGTGATCCAGCGCTGGTAATCCAATGTAGACACTTACCAGCGCTTTTCTTGACCTCCGTGGAAGGAGGAAGCCTCTGGTAATCAAGCTGGTCTCCTTTCCCGGTTTGCTCTCTCCTTCCCGGAGCCCCGAGCAAGCAGGTCTCCTTCCCTGCGGTTTGCTGGGTGGCTCCGGGAACGAGAGAGCAAACCGCGGCGAAGCGGGTCTCCTTTCCCGGTTTGCTCTCTCGTTCCCGGAGCCCAGAGCAAGCAGATCTCCTTCCCTGCGGTTTGCTGGGTGGCTCCGGGAACGAGAGAGCAAACCGCGGCGAAGCGGGTCTCCTTTCCCGGTTTGCTCTCTCGTTCCCGGAGCCCAGAGCAAGCAGATCTCCTTCCCTGCGGTTTGCTGGGTGGCTCCGGAACGAGAGAGCAAACCGCGGCGAAGCGGGTCTCCTTTCCCGGTTTGCTCTCGCGTTCCCGGAACCCCCCTTGAAGCCGCCCAACAGCGCTGCAGTGTGGCCACATCTAACACCACTTGCAGCGCTGGTTGCTGTAAGTGTGGCCACTCTGCAGCGCTGGCCCTATACAGCTGTACTAATACAGCTGTAACAACCAGCGCTGCAAAACTTTAGATGTAGACATGGCCTCAGTGATGGTAGCTAGGTAGATGGAAGCATTCTTCTGTTGACCTAGTTGCGTCTATGCTGGAAGTTAGCTTAACATAGTTATGCGGCTCAGGGGTATGGATATTTCACACCCCTGAGTACTGTAGCCACGTTGACTTAAATTTTAAGTGTAGAACAGGCCTTAGAAGGACTATAATCTTCTGATTGTTTTCTTTGTATCTATGCCACATTCTGTACAGTTAGAGTGGAGTTGCAATAGAAGAACAGAAATGGATTTTTGAGAGCCCCACTCTTAGTGCTCCCATATATGTTGCCTGCAACCTCTTCTCTCTCTTTCGCTCTCTCTCTCTCTCTTCCCCCCCCCCCTCCACTCTCTTCCATGGTATTGTGAAAGGGGGGTTGATTTTTATAAAGTTTCTAGTTATGCCTTGCAACAGGACCACAAATGTACCCACTGAACTTCCCACCAGGCCTGTCTACATGCAATCATACAAAGATGGTTGGAAGCCACCATGAATTTAACATATACAGCCTTTGCACCACTGTGGGAAGAGGGAGATCAATTCAACCTTTTCTAAAAGGTCTTTGGGCCCTCAAAGCCACAGTCTACCAAAATGGGTTCCTTTCCCAGCCCCAGACTGTTTCTCTGAAGTCATTTCCTCCAACTCACTGACTGTACTCCTTTGCAGTGAGCTGTTAACCTCTTCCATTTCTACCTTACTTCTTTCTGTTTGGCTTTTGTCAACATTGGATTATGTTTGGTTGGTCTATGAATTAAGGTTGGAGACTTCTGATTTGGATTTTTAATTACAGATTAACTTGCTGTAAGGGAAAAAAAACCAAAACAAGTTCATAATGTTTGTTAGTTAATGCCAGATTTTTTAAGGATAAAGATTAAACTGTGGAAAAACTTACTGGGAATTACTATTTCATCAACAAGGACAACATGTGAAAATCCCCTCCCAAAAGCCCCTCACTGCTTTTCAGAGTTGTACTGGGGTTATGATTGTCTAAAATGTGTCTTAAGTGATTAACTGAATTTGTTGGTGTATTGTTCTTACCTGCCCAATTTATCAGTTTTGAAATTATTTTCTTTGCAGTACAATTGACTGCTCCAGATGTGTGGTTGTGTTCACTGAAAGAGGCTTTCATGTTACAGTAATACTGTTGGTAACCTTTTTTCCGCTTTATATTATCGTGACTGGTAGAAAGCTGCTCAGTTTTTTTTATTGTGTTATTTGTTCAATATAATTTGAAACCGTGGTCTATATTTGCAATACAGAAGTATGTAAGAGAAAGTTCAAGTATCTGAATGTGTATTTGAAAGCTTCTTCGTCCTAATTCAGGAGAGTGGATATCAACTTTCTCAGTGGTTTGTTTTCTCTCTCTCTTCCCTTGGTATGAATACATAGGTGCAACACTAAATTCAAGTTATTGAAGTAGTCTTTTAATTATTTATTATTGGCTCTTATATTCTGTGAATTATAGTAAGTTTAAAGCTGATTCTGAACACTATTGCTGTCCTCCAGTTTGTTATACCTGAAATTCTTCAGATCTGTTTTTGGCCATCAACTCTGGCTATGTTGGTGAGCTGTATGCTGTGGAAGAATAGAAGTCTGGTATGGCAGTCTGAACTGTTTTTCCTTAAGCTAGGATTTTCAGAAGTACTCAGCATTGGCCTCACTCCATTCCTGGTGGAAATCAGTAGAAATATTGTCATGTACTTGTCTGAATATTTGAGAACCTGCAGGATCATTTATCATGGTCCTTTTGTTCTGCTTCATTGAAAGTTTTTTGGTTTTTTTAGTACTACAGTAAATTTTTTTCATAGATTTTGTTCTTTATGAGCATTAAAAGCTTTGGATTTAGGTTTGTCTTGCTCAATTACATCGTGATTCTGCTAAAACTTAACTCATGTCTTCAACTTTAAACACATGCATCTGTGTTTGTAGGACTGGGGTCTTGGTCCCTTTCACAGTCATATTTCTAAGGCAGCACCTAGAGCTCTGGGAAGGAGTTACTGTTGAACATTTTCATATAACCATGCCTGTTTCTTAAGTATATGAAACATTTGGATGGGATGAGGAAAGTTTCAGCTACAACTAAAATTAGATCATTACGTACCATCAAAGAGTGTTCATCCAGTAGTTTATATGCTCGTGAGCATATTTTGTTCAATTTTGTGCTTTAGGACAGTTTAAATGCTACAGATTTAATCAAGCAGTTAACAGGTAATCTGTGTCTAAAGTTTTCAGTAAATGCTCTTTTTGCACTAAGTGTATTCCCACCGCCATTTTCTTCCTCCTTCAGTATGTTATTAAATGAAGGAGGAAATGAGAGGTAATTGTAAGGCACTATATTACAAGTGCCAGTCCCTTGAAGGCGTCTGTATAACGGTGGTAAAGGAGAAAATCAGTCAAGTATAAACAATATAGCTTTTATTGCACTCCGTGAGCGATAATAAAGTTCTGTACTTCAATAAGACTTCTTTTTTGTTTTGCTTTTTAAAAGGAGTCAGGGATGGTAGGCCAAATACTTTCCTTGCCTTATAGACTTCTAATGTAGGAATGATTCACATCAGGTAGTCCTTTTTTAAAAATTTAAAAAAAAAAATCTTCCAAATGCTGAATTTCTTTTTAAAAAAAAGAATTCTAGTTTTGTTTATATAAACTGTGTGTGTGTGTGTGTGTGTGTGTGTGTGTGTGTGTGTGTGTGTATGTATATCGCTTCTCTTTCTACAAATAGGAACAAGTAATATCCTTAAAATTTTTAAGATTGTCTCATAAAGGAATACCTAGTAATCATTAAAATGCTAACTTCTATAAAGAAAAGTTCTATGCTTAAGATACGTAAAAGTAGTAATCTGTCTCTCCTGTCACTGGGAACAAGGGGAGAAAAGTACAGATCTTTAAATCTTATATAAATATCAACAAAATAACTTTATAAACATAAAACAAACAAAGGAAGAAGGCTATACAATCCACTTGGATGCAGACCCTAGTCATGGCACTTCATCCACTTACTTCCTCTATAGTAGATTACAGCAATATCCAATCAGTTAGCCTACAAAGAAAAAAATCATAAACCTCTGTAGCTCATTTCCTAAGTGGAACAAACAAAATAACGTATTGTTGCACAATGCTGCAATTGGTTCCTTGTGCATTACCAGATCCAAATCTAAATTCTAGTTCTGATTTACAAAGGATACACTGGGAAACCAGAACAGCAATCATAACCATTGGCCATTCTGTTAATCCAAAGCAGATAGAGACTTTAGCGACTAGGAGACAGAGACTTGAAACTTCAAAGATGATCAGGGAAAGTCCTTCCTTTTTTTGGGTCATATTCTGACACTGCTTTTTGTCATAGTAGTATCCACTATACCAGAACTAAACATAACTTAATGGCATTAAAATTGGGGACTAATTACAACTAGCCTAGGGTGGAATACTAACTTCCCTGATTTTTCCCTCCTTCCCCCCTTTCCCTCCCCTCCCCCAGCCCACACATTGTACACAAAATAAAGATGACAGTGTATGAGTGCTGTGGTGGTACTTTTGTACAGCAGTTCCTATAGATTCAGGACACTTTTAATTGAGGTATATTTGTGAGGCTAGCACATGTTTTGATGTAGGTGAATGTCAGGCTTCATTACAGTGAAGGTATGAGATTGATTATGTAGAAGTCAGATTCTGTTAGTATTGTCCTCTTTTTATTACTTGAACAAATTATTCCTAAGCACAAAATACATTTAAATATAGAGCCTAGTATTTTCAGAGTTGGACTCAGGAGTGCCGCCAGCTTTTTTGGCACCCTAGATGGTGGAAGGTCCTGCCCCCGACAGAGGCGGCAGAAGATCCCAGCCCGAAATGCTGCCCCTGACAGAGGCGGCACATGGTCCCACCCCGAAATGCTGCCCCCGACAGAGGCGGCAGAAGGTTCCGCCCCCAAAATGCCACCGATGACCAGGGTGGCCAAAGATCCAACCACCACAGTCACCGCCCCCCAAATTTTAGTGCCCTATGCGACCGCCTAGGTCACCTAATGGGTTGCGCCAGCCCTGGTTGGACTTCCAGTTGATGGGAAATAGGTGTCTAGATGTACGGTCTTTTGAAAACCTCAGCTTGAGGCTTGCACTGTAACATGGTTCTTGAGTAACTTGTTGGTTTCCATGTTGAGAGAGAGAGATTCAAATGCTAATTTTAAAGTAATTCTATGGTTCTGAAGACTGAAATGAAATTTTACATTGTGGATATGGAAAAAAAATGAAAATGTCCAGTAGTAGTCTGTGTAAGCTTTGTGTGTATATTTCTAACTCTCAAAATAACTGTTCGAACCAAAAATACCATTGTTACTTTTGGATATTTTTTGTAAATTGAGATAGCTAAATGATGGACTGCCAACTAGCCAGGCACCATCCTGTTTAACTCTGTTTAATTTTCTTTGGTTCTAATGTGTGGCAGGCTGAGTTTGTATTTGTCTGCCTGATCTTAAGATAACACATTTTTTTATTATTAACCTGAGCTTAGCATCCTTTAAAACACCTTGTTTTTACAGCTAGTTTAAATAAGATAATACAGAGCTTATTTGTTAGGTAAAGCAGCAATAGCTTGCTAATATTAAACTATTAATTTAACTACATATTTCTGCAGGATTTTGCAGTTAATTTACATTTAAAGTATAGTTGAGTCCTACTAAAATGTGATATAGTTGTAAAATGGCTGAAGTAAGGATAACGCTTCAGAAAGCTTTTTGGTTTTTTGGAGGGTTCTATTTCCATTGTGGCTGAAACCTTTCTTTTAAACTGTACTGTGTATTTATTTATGTACCAAGTCCCTGCTGAGGTGGGTAAGAAGGGAGAGGAAAAGAATCCTTAATGTACTACTTAAGCCAAGATATGCCTGTTCAATGTTTAAGTGAAATTCTGTAATGCATATTGTTTTGTCGCACCTGGGCGCTCATGTCATAACATTTCTTCCCAGATCTGGACCTTAGCGTCCAAAATATGGGTGTTAGCATGAAAACCTCCAAGCTTAGTTACCAGCTTGGACCTGTAATTGCTGCCACCAGCCAGGAATTATACAGTGCCTAGCTCACTATGGTCTCCCCAAAACCTTCCCTGGGGGACCCCAAGACTCAGATTCCTTGAGTCTTACAGCAAAGGGAAATAACCCCCTCCCCTTGTTTCCTTGTTACTTCCGCCCAGGCTCCCCTCCCTGGACGACCCTAGGAGATTCCCTGCTTCTAGTCCTGGAAACACAAGTACCGAGAGATCTAATCTCTCTTCCCCCTCACCCAGAGGGTATGCAAAGTCAGGCTTAGTAACTCTAACACAAAGAGATTTTCCCCCTGACTTCTTCCTCCCACCAATTCCCTGGTGAGCTGTAGACTCAATTCCCTGGAGTCCCCACTAAAGAAAAGCTCCAACAGGTCTTAAAAAGAAAGCTTTATATAAAAAGAAAGAAAAAGGACAGAAAATGGTTTCTGTATTAAGGTGACAATATACAGGGTCAATTGCTTAAAGGAAAAAAATGAATAAACAGCCTTATCCAAAAAGAATACAATTTAACACATTCCAGCAACTACACACATGTAAATACAAAAAAAATATATAAACCTATTGTCTTACTATCCTTGTACTTACAACTTGGAAACAGAAGATTAGAAAGCCTGGAGATTCCTGTGGTCACTCTCAGAGCCGAGAAAAGAACAGACCAAGAACAAAGGACTCAGACCCAAAACTTCCCTCCACCCAGATTTGAAAAAATCTTGTTTCCTGATTGGTTCTCTGGTCAGGTGTTTGGTTCCCTGTGTTAACCCTTTACAGGTAAAAGAACATTAACCCTTAGCTATCTGTTTATGACAGCTCATGACGCGGTAAAATTGTTACTGTGAAAGATTTTAAGTGCATGCTCAAATCCTAAGTGCAGCTGAAAATGTTGGTGATTGAAAGGAAATAAGGACTTCTACATGCAGTTTGATGGAAAATTTTCTCAGCTGGCTGCTGTTACTCTGTCATCTTCATAGAGGAGTTACGAAGAGGTGAAGAAGCTGGAGAGGTGTTTCAAGGACACTGAACTAAAATTGTCAGGGAGAAAAAATGTTTTTTTAAGGTGCTTTTGTTAAAGGAGCACTAGAGGTGACAAAGGTCATGCTTCAGGTCACAAACCAACTACTAACTACTTTGGGTTATGAAGAAACTTCTCATGGGCTTTTTGTTACCTCACTTTTCATTATGGGAGTCTAATAACCTTCCTTTGAACCAAATGAAAGACCGGATGTTGCACTAGATATACAGTTGGCCTCATTAGTCTGGTAATTCTTATGCTCTTTATTCCTAAAAGTTATAATTTAAGAATAATAAGTGGTGGTGTGACTGGGGAAAAAAAGCTTTATATTTTTCTGGCATGTGAAATCTTGCAGGTGAAGTGGGTAGAGCCTAGACAATTCAAGTTGTCTTGAAGGCTGAAAAGACATCCTTTGCTGAATGAGACAAGAAGGAAGTGAGCAGAAACTGACCTCATTTCCAAAATCTTTGGAAACTGGGGACGGCAAAAAGGTGAAGGCTTGTGGCTAAACTGGAGCTGACCTTCAGGGACCTGTCAGAGGACTGCTAGGAAAGCTGAACTGTAGATGCAAGTACTGTACTACCTGTTGTCACTGTCAGTTGATATGAATGATAGACATCATTCGTTATTGGAGACTTGCAGGCTAGACAGATAAGGATTCTGATCATGACTCAATATATGAAAGAAAGCAAATAAAGATTGCTATTAAGTGAATGAATGCTAGTCATAAGACTTTGAGTCATTAAAAGCTCTTGTTCCTGAGATGTGGCCTGCTTTAAAGAACAGAGTAATAATCGATCAAACAAAGTCAGAGCCATCTATGTGAGCAGGAGCCACGTGCCAGACTAAAAGCTGTTGTGGGAAGTAAAAGGCAAAATTACAGAAAAATCCACCTAATTGCTTCTCTTTTCAATTAAATCTTTTAGGTTTAGACAATTAAGAAATCTCTAATGCTCAAAATCTGAGTTTGTTGCAGAAAATTTATTGTCTTTAGGTCTCAAATTTACTTTTGGGGAAATAAGTGCGCTGTCAGTTTTCCAAAAGAAAAAAAATTAAGTATTTACTTGTATAATGGGACAGAGTATCTCATAAAGCAATCAAGTGTTTAAAGTCCATTCCCTTTTTTCCAGAAAAATATTCTTCAAGTTGAAACTTGACATAAATGAGCTTACATTATGAAGAGTTTTTTTACATTTTTTTTCAAAACACAAGTTGAGCTTAAAATTAATAAAATGCTTTTTTGCACTTTTACATTTCTATAAATGAAATGACTATTGCACCAAAATACCTACAGTATTAACTGGGAATGATAATGCTTAGGCAAAGAGAGAGATCCAGTGTAAGGTTATTTACTGTGTGATGGGATCCCCAGGGTGCAACCTGGGACTGTTGTACCCACTGAACTCTCCAGCCTGGGCTGTCTCTCACAATGTCTTGCTAGTTACCAGCAGCAAACCCCTCCAGGTACAGTTGTGCTGAGTGATAACAGCATGTGGAGACCCAACACGCAGCTAGATTGCATGAATGCTCCGAGACACTCATGAATCATACAGAGAAAGGCACCAGAGCTAAATCCTTCAGTTCCCAGCACTGTACCTCAGGAATTATACCATCTTGTATTGTTCAGGATGAACAATATAGATTTATTAATTGGTTCACCATTTCATCAATGGAAAGTGGACATGTACCAGTCATTGCAAAACCTGAGCAGATTTGTCACACATTTCATACATACTCACTGGTAGAGATAAAAGATTAAACAAATTTGACTACAAAAGGTAGATTTTATAGATTCATAGACTCTAGGACTGGAAGGGACCTCGAGAGGTCATCGAGTTCAGTTTCCTGCTCTCATGGCAGGACCAAATACTGTCTAGACTATCCCTGATAGACATTTATCTAACCTACTCTTAAATATTTCCAGAGATGGAGATTCTGCAACCTCCCTAGGCAGTTTATTCCAATGTTTAACCACCCTGACAGTTAGGAACTTTTCCCTAATGTCCAACGTAAATCTCCCTTGCTGCAGTTTAAGCCCATTGCTTCTTGCTCTATCCTTAGAGGCTAAGATGAACAAGTTTTCTCCCACCTCCTTATGACATCCTTTTAGATACCTGAAAACTGTTATCATGTCCCCTCTCAGTCTTCTCTTTTCCAAACTAAACAAATGCAATTCTTCCAGTCTTCCTTCATAGGTCATGTTCTCTAGACCTTTAATCATTCTGTTGTTCTCTGGACCCTCTCCAATTTCTCCACATCTTTCTTGAAATGTGGTGCCCAGAACTGGACACAATACTCCAGCTGAGGCCTAACCAGCTCAGAGTAGAGTGGAAGAATGACTTCTTGTGTCTTGCTCACAACATACCTGTTAATTCACTCCAGAATCACGTTTGCTTTTTTTGCAACAGCATCAGGGACCTGTCAGAGGACTGCTAGGAAAGCTGAACTGCAGATGCAAGTACTGTACTACCTGTTGTCACTGTCAGTTGATGTGAATGATAGACATCATTTGTTACTGGAGACTTGCAGGCTAGACAGATAAGGATTCTGATCATGACTCAGTGTTGACTCATATTTAGTTTGTGGTCCACTATAACCCCTAGATCCCTTTCCGCCCTACTCTTTCTTAGGCAATCTCTTCCTATTCTGTATGTGTGAAACTGATTGTTCCTTCCTAAGTGGAGCACTTTGCATTTGTCTTTAATAAACTTCATCCTGTTTACCTCAGACCGTTTGTCCAATTTGTCCAGATCATTTTGAATTTTGACCCTATCCTCCAAAGCAGTTGCAATCTCTCCCAGTTTGGTATCATCTACAAACTTAATTAGCATATTTTCTATGCCAATATCTAAGTCATTGATGAAGATATTGAACAGAGCCAGTCCCAAAACAGACCCCTGCGGAACTCCACTCGTTATACCTTTCCTGCAGGATTGGGAACCATTAATAATTACTCTGAGTACGGTTATCCAGCCAGTTATGCACCCACTTTATAGTAGCCCCATTTAAGTTGTATTTGCCTAGTTTATTGATAAGAATATCATGTGAGACTGTATCAAATGCCTTACTAAAGTCTAGGTATACCACATCCACCGCTTCTCCTTTATCCACAAGACTCATTATTCTATCAATGAAAGCTATCAGATTAGTTTGACATGATTTGTTCTTTACAAATCCATGCTGGCTATTCCCTATCACCTTACCACCTTCCAAGTGTTTGCAGATGATTTCCTTAATTACTTGCTCCATTATCTTCCCTGGCACGGAAGTTAAACTAACTGGTCTGTAGTTTCCTGGGTTGTTTTTATTTCCCTTTTTATAGATGGGCACTATGTTTGCCCTTTTCCAGTCTTCTGGAATCTCTCCTGTCTCCCATGATTTTCCAAAGATAATAGCTAGAAGCTCAGATACTTCCTCTGTTAGCTCCTTGAGTATTCTAGGATGCATTTCATCAGGCCCTGGTGACTTGGAGGCATCTAACTTTTCTAAGAGATTTTTAACTTGTTCTTTTTTTATTTTCTCTTCTAAACCTACTCCCTTTCCATTAGCATTCACTATGTTAGGGATTCCTTCAGACTTCTCGGTGAAGACCAAAACAAAGTCGTCATTAAGCATCTCTGCCATTTCCAACTTTCCTGTTACTGTTTCTCCCTCCTCACTGAGCAGTGGGCCTACCCTGTCTTTGGTCTTCCTCTTGCTTTTAAGTGATATTAAGTGATAGGCAAAAAGTCACAGTTACCAAAAGAGAGAAAGATATAACCATGCAGTCTAAACTCTCAACCCTATTAGACTGGGCAACATCTAGATTAAGCAGTTTTTTTTTCTCACCCCACTGGATATTGCAGTCCATAGTTTACAGATTTCACACTTGAAATTTGGGCCAGGCCCTTCAGTTGGAGTCTTCAGAGTGTTCTTGTTGCTTGCAGAGTAGGTGGATGAAGGAGAAAGGCCCAGCATGGACCCCTTGTATTCAGTTTTATACCCTGAGTCCATGTGCTTAGAAAACACAAGTCCAGGCATGTCTGGGTGCATTGCTGAGTCTCTAGGCAAGGTTGAGCAATTCCCCTGGTGTAGCCTCATGCAGATGAGTCGTTGCATTGTAGCTCCCTTGCTGGACAGTGGTTGTTGATGATGACGGGTTGATTGAAACCCCACCTGGGTGTTAGCTACTTTTCTTGCAGTTGCCTTTGTGGAGCTAATATCTGGCTGATTCCCCAACTTACAGCATGTTTTAGTGACCACCATACAACACAATTCTCATAACTTCATATGCATTAATGATATACATATATGGATAGAGAAGTGACTTGCAGCAGATTATGATCTCTCCTCTGACCCCTTAAAAGGCATGCTTTATAAGTAAGATAATTATATAAAAATGAGGACTGTGGGGGTCACTGAGTGCCCCTCAAAGATGCAGAATGTTACTGTGCATACATTTTCATACAGAACTTAAAAAATAGAGAATCCTTTTCAAGTATGTATTGATTTGACAGCACTTCACAGTGAGAAGACATTGCCTCTGATCTAAATGGGTTAACCAAATAGTAGAGTGGAGTTACAGTAATAGTGCATGTGGCTACTCTACAAAGCCTATCACATCGCACAGTGGGGAACACTTTTAAAAACCATAAATAAAACCTGTGTCTCTGACTTGCTTTGAGTAGACTTCTGTGATATGGGAGCCCTCAGGGTCCTGACTTCTGCTTGTCCTTGTTTTCCATATTTAAAAACAGGCAATGTGTGTGTCTGAGTGAATAGGGGGAGCTTGATATCCAGAAGAGTAGTTCCTTCAAGGATTGAGAGGATAGGAAGCCAAAGGGGCTGGACCCAGTCATGGTAGACGGAACAGGTAGGTGGCTGCTTCTCTAAAGCAAAATATCTATCAACTTTCCGGGAAGTTTGTTTTGTTTTTTAACTCTGTGAATTTTTAGGGTCTTCTTTTTTTTTTTTTTTTTGCAGGGTTTTATTGGGCATCTGCTTATTATTATTATTAAACTGACCTCTCTTCCCCCTGGTGCCCCAAGAAGGTTTTTCATTTAAATAGATTATCTCTTGATGTGTTTGAATGTGGTTCTGGAACTGGGTCCTGTCTTGACAAAGTGGGTCTTGAAAGGTATGACTTTGTAAACCAGCTTAGAAAAAGTGAATCATGAGATTTGTGGGGAGAGAAAGTACTGATGGTAACTTGATGAATGGACAGATGGGGCTCTGAGGTGCCATTAGAGAAGTAAAGGGGGTAGGGACTTGCAAGAGACAGGGAGTCTGAATCATACTCATACTATAGTAAAACAGAAGAGTCTCCACCAAAGTGTTAGATTAGGGTCAACTTGGTACAGTATGAGTCAGATCAGAAAGCTCAGGGTATTACTCTAATCTTAGTTTACCTTATCTTCATGGCACTGAATAGCTGCAAGAAGTTCAGTCTTGATATAGTGGAGGAGAAGGAGCTATTGAAGGGATTAAGGCTTAAAACAAACCGACAATCCTGATTTTTCTGTGTGTCTCAGAAGCTGCCTTGACAAAGTTTTGTTTCAGTAGTTTGTCTGCATTATATTCTAAGCAAATCTTGGGTTGCTGTGAGAAAAATACATAATTAATAACATTTGTTCTTCCATGAGACTTTTGGCTAAGCCAAGTAAGTTTTAACATAATATAACAGATGGTGAAAAATGTTCCAATGGAACTTTGACTGCAGATGGCTTTTTGACTACATGGAACTCTTTTTTGAAAAATTTACAACCACAAAAACTAAAATTTTTCTTGTCAGTTTTTTGTAGAGAAAAATACATTTTTCCCCAAACATCTTTGAAAAGTAAATACATTAACACAAAGTATACCATTTTATCAGGAAAAGCCAGAACTGCCAGTCTCTATAAACGGAGAATACATTCTTAAATCTGTTCTGTTGTACCTGGATATTTAAATACACTTGCATTATTTTAATATTTTTTCCTCAGAATTATTCACTTAATGCTTTTGGTGCATGTACAGAATCTCTGAATATACAATACATAACACACATTCTCTGAAACATGGAACGTCCCAAATCCTTGCAGCTCAAAACTATGGCTCTTTTTTACCCACACTCAACCTCCTGCTCCCAGACTTTAAAGCATGATCTGAATGCCAGTGAATACTGGCTCTGATGAACAGAAAGAGGACGCAAAGGCTACTGGCAATGACTCTTGCCTGGAAATACCATATCTCCTGCTTCCTCACTATTAATGTAGGCAACTGTTCACTCTAATGTCTTGGCTGATCAACAGCTGTAATATAGACTTTTTACACTACAACTATATAAAATTGCACTAAGAAACAAATACTCCCACTTCCTTTACAGTTTTCTCCTAGCAAGACTTTGAGGATGGCAAAATTTGGAAGCCCAATGTGGTAATTCTGGCCTGGAACAAGGCAGACTGGTTTGAAGTTTGTACAATTTGGGTATGCATAATCCTTTTCTATCCTCAATTTCAATGACACTTCAGCCAAGCTGGTCTAGTATTTCTACACTCCTTCCTGTGGACTCACTTGTACTGTGTCAAGTATCAGAGGGGTAGCCGTGTTAGTCTGGATCTGTAAAAGCAGCAAATAGTCCTGTGGCACCTTATAGACTAACAGACGTTTTGGAGCATGAGCTTTCGTGAGTGAATACCCACTTCGTCGAATGCATCCGACGAAGTGGGTATTCACCCAGAAATCTCATGCTCCAAAATGTCTGTTAGTCTATAAGGTGCCACAGGACTCTTTGCTACTTGTACTGTGGATTCTAATATGTTAAGGTTATCTGTTCAAGGAAATAGTTGAGATTCTTCAGAGTTCTGCAATCTAACTAAATTTGCAGAAGGCTCCAGGAGTGTGTTCTTCTCATGGAAACAGATGATAATGGATTAATGGTTAGCATTTTAAAGTACACATATTTGCCCTTTCAGCTCTGAAGGTCTGGAATTGTCTTGCCCAACTTCCCAAACAGCAGAAGCTTTCTTTATTCCCTGAAGAAATACACTTCACTGCTTACCTGAATCTGTGGGCCTTCATTTACCATATGTTATTTTGATAGGTGTATGTTTTCATTCAAAAGAGGGGGATGTCCCAGAAAAACTGTTAAGTACCATTTTTATGCTATATAAACTCCTTTGTCTATTCTAAAAATGCAACACTTAGTTGCAGTAACCAAGCAATGTACATGCATAGTCATTATCCTGCTGAGGCAACATTATTGCCTCATTGTAACATTCCCAAGATTCATCGAGAACAGTACTTGGGACTACTGAAGTTGTCCTGTACAAACTAAATATAGGATTTTAATGATATTGGCTACAGATCTCCAAATACTGTATAATCTAAGGGAATGCATTTATCATGGACAGGACCAGTGTCCATTATTTTAAAGCAATCCTAACTATGTACTTAACAAAGTAGTACGTAAAGCACACATTGCTAAGGGACAAGTCTATTTAACTGTGACCAGCCTGGGTAGCTGGACACCGAGGTGATAATGGGAAGGGGTAAATAATCCTTCCCATGGAAGCAAGAGACACCCTCCAGTAGCTTCCAAAAAGCTACTGGAGAGCAGGAGCCAGTCAATGTCTTTGGCAGTCTGGTCCCAACTCCTGTCTTCTGCTGCAGTGAGAGCCTGTGCAGTTTCTCCCTGATGCATGGGGTATAAGCATACCATGCACAGTCCCCTCTCGATCCCACCCACTACCTCTCTTCTGTGCAGCTCAGCCTGGCTTTTTCAACTCTTGGGACTCTTGGCACCCATGAAGCTACGGCCAGAATTTCTCTCCAAGTAAATATTACAATGCTAAAATGTACTTACAAGAGAATTATTTACAACCATAATTTTCTCTCTCCTGTTTAGCTTATGCTAAGCAGCAACCAAATGACAGTTTCTGACTTTGGAAGAACGAGTTAGGAGTGTGATCAGATTTAACTGTGTAGTCGAGGGGTGGCCAACCTGAGCCAGAATTTACCAGTGTACATTGCCAAAGAGCCACAGTAATTTGTTAGCAGCCCCTCATGAGCTCCCACCTCCCACCCACCATCAACCCTGCTGATCAGCGCCTCCCCTCCCTCCTCGCACCTCCTGATCAGCTGTTTTGTGAAATGCAGGAGGCTCTGGTGGGGAGGAGCAAGGGCATGGCAGGGAAGGGAGCGGGAAGGGGTGGAATGGGGGCAAGGCCTGTGGGCAAAGCCAGGGGTTGAGCAGTGAGCACCCCTCGGCACATTGGAAAATTGGCACCTGTAGCTCCAGCCCCAGAGTTGATGCCTACACAAGGAGCCACATATTAACTTCTGAAGAGCCTCATGTGGCTCCAGAGCCACAGGTTGGCTACCTCTGGTGCAGTCAATACAGGAGTGAAAAGAAGTAACAAGGCACAGTACGAAAAGTTTGAGCTGCAATAACAAATACTTGTATATCATCCTTGTGTATACACTTTGTCACATCTCCTGAAGAATGCTGTAAGTAGGAAAATATAGAATAGACTCCTCTAAATGCATGTGCACATGCACCAATTAAACAATAGTCTTTCTCAATAATGTATGCACAAGAGACTAACAATCATTTTAAAAATTCAGTAGTGACAGGACTTTCCTTCCCTCCCGCATATTATATTAATCTCTCTTGACTGAATAGACCTGAAGGAGACTTTCTTTACAGTACATCTCTGCTCTCTACAGTTGGGATGGGGATCTTCTAGTCCTTGATGGCCTTGAGAGGGTGACCTGGCAATCAGCAATCAAGCCAGAGTGTTTCATATGTCCACACTGAGTGCAATTTGCATGAGGACTATTTTAATAATCAGCATTAATTCTCATGTTTAGTACCATGTTATGGGGAAATGAATGCTTACAAAAAGTCTTGATAATTAGAGGGGAAGACCTTCAGTACTCTATAGTGGAGAGGCCAACATATGAACTAAAATTGAAAGCATAGGACTTGCATGATATAGCTTAAAATCATTGTTCAAGTATTCATTCACTTTGTACATGCACACTGTATTATGTATAGCAATGTATTTGCTGAATACTAAATATTTACTCCTTATTACATGAAATTTCACCACGATCATTGCTCTTGACTGCAAAATGATTAGAAGAGAGCAAACTAATTTAAGGAATGTTGGATAATCTAAAATGTGCAACTAAAACTTTAGTTCATATTCAAAACAATGAATATTTTTGTTTGGGGTATCCAGAACAGCATATCCATCACAAGTCCTGGAAGGTTTGTGTGCTTCCATTTGTCATTGGTAGTTGCCTTAGGCAGTCTTACTTTCTTTGTATTTTCTGAGAGAGAAGCCTTGAACATAATTGGTGAAATTCTAATAGAAGAAAATTTAAAAAATGACTTCTGCTTTGCAAAATCAAACATTAGATGTTTCCTTGATTGAGTAGAGAGGAAGGATCATTGATTGGATCATAACTTCTTTCTTGTAATAGCTTATGGATTAGTTTACACAAAGAAGACCTTGAGTAAGATCAGTTGTCAAACAATAAAACTGGTTAGGGAGGTTGTACATTCTTGCCTGTCTGTGGGTGCGTCTTTTTTTTTTCCCCTGCGGCACTCTAGATTAGATATTTGCCACAGGTCTGGAATAACCTGCCAGTCTCTACAACTGAGGCAATGCTACCTGAGTGAGATTATTACTGAATGAGTCCATGAGACCATGTCTTGAAACTGATTGATTTGTTTGGAGAATCCCATCATATGTAAAGTTAAACTAGCAGGAGTATTGAAAATAATAAAATCCAAAATAAAAGATTCAACACAGTAACTGTGACAATTTTGTTTAATGTGAGATCAAAAATGCCACAGGGTCCTAGAAACAACTTTCCTTCCCTTCTCTTAGAAAAATTTGTATTCATTTGGTAACTTAAAACACACACAATAGCCTTCACTTGTAATGTGTTAATGCTATTTTTTTATTTATTTATACTGAGTTCATATTTGGAAATGTAAATGTCTGTCTCAGATTAATTTCTAATAGCTTTTTCTAGTTGTCACTGACCTAATTTAGAAACATAATATGACAACTTCTGGTCAACAGTTCACTGGGCATTTGTAACTTTAGTTTTGGTGTCTCTTTTAGCTCCCAATGCATCTATTTAAAACTGCATGCTGCTGCATTTTAAAAAAATAACATTGATTTTAGATTTGTGTAAGGTATCTAATATTACACAGATCATTAATATTTCAAATATGTTGGGGATGATGGTGCTTTCATTAGAATCATATTTTACTGCATAAGCCCACCTGAAAACAAGGTTGTTTAAACGTATAGTCATGTAATGTGAATTCATTAAGGGACACAAAAGCCTTCATGGGTTTACTCTGCTACAAAATTTGTCTGCATATTTCTGAAACTTGTATCTGAGTACAGCTGAACTCCCATACAGTGCTCCTATAAACTGGGTTAGTGACTTGCACTTCATGTTCTTGAAGATAATTTTAAAAACAAACTGACTACTTTTACAGATTGTTGCTTGTTTTAGCAAATGCCTTGTCTCTATTGTTCTCAGTTAGAAACACTTGAAAAAATAGCTACATGAAACAGGAAAATATGTTAAGCATGTAAACACACAGAAAAACTTAATTATTTGTAAAATGACTTGCATCTGTAGTGTGGAAGGTAAACTGGAGCTTCTAGCTCAAACAAAAGGCCAAAGGATTGTGCATTTTATTTTATCATTTGTTGCTGGTAAGCTCCCCAGACAACTCAGTTCTTACTCCGTAAAGGCTCCTTGGCATTTATAGGCAACTGTTTTCAAGTGTGGGCTATTCATGAGAGATCAGTGTAGTGCGAGTTCAGCTTAACTTGCTGATAGCACTGAAATATATAAATGAGCTTCCTTTAGAGGCATGCACAAAACATGCATTTAATTCATCACACAATTAGCCATTTTCTATCAACTTGTGATAGAATGAGTAAATGATTAGAAAACATTCATTATAATGATAAGAGTTCAGTCTGTTTAGCTTAACAAAGAGAAGGCTAAGGTGTGTCTTGATTAGTGTATAAATATCTGCATGGGGAACAAATATTTAATAATGAGGGTCTTCAGTGTAACTGAGATAAGTAAACACGATCCAATGGCTTGAAGTTGATGTTAGACACATTCAGACTTGGAGATAAGGTGCAACTTTTTAATGCTGAGAATAATTAACCGTTGGAACAATTTACCAAGGGTCATTGTGGATTGTCAATCACAGACAATTTTTAAATAAAGATATGCTCTAAGAATTATATTAAGGAAGATTTATGGCCTGTTACACAGGAGATCAGAGTAAATGATCGGTGGTTCCTTCTGGTCTTGGAATTTGTGTCTATTAGCTGTATCTAGGCTTGGTAGAATTTGGTTTTTGTTACTTTTTATAAATTTGATGGATAAATATTTTTATTTTTATCGGCTTAAATTGTACCAGTTGAAAGAAATTATGGTGGGGAGATCATGCAGACAATAGGGAGGGTTGGACAATAATTATTTAGTGACAGTGAGATTCAGAAAGTTTGAACAGTTACAAAACTTTGTCAACATCACATGAACATAAGAATGGTCATACTGAGTCATATCAATGGTCCATCTACCCCAGTATCCTGTCTTCTGGCAGTGACTAGTGAGACTTCAGAGGACATGAACAGAACACATCAATTTTGAGTGATCCATGCCCTTGGGTTGTTTTTTGCGCTCTTAGTTTTTTTTGTCCTTAGCTAGTTGCTATTCAGATTCTCTCTTGGCCTGCCTTAGTATACTTTTACATTTGACTTGCTAGACTTTATGCTCCTTTCTATTTTCCTCACTAGGATTTGATTTCTACTTTTAAAAGAATGCCTTTTTGCCTCTAACCACCTCTTTTACTCTGTTGTTTAGCCGTGGTAAGGTATTGTGGTCTTTCTACTGTTTTTGTTTGCGGGGGGTTACATTTCGTTTGAGTCAGTATTATGGTGTTTTAAAATAGTCTCCATGCAGTTTGCAGACTTCTCACCCCTGTGACTGTTCCTTTTAACATCTGCTTAACTAGCTTCCTCACTTTTGCCTAGTTCCCCTTTTGAAGTTACGTGCTACTATGATGGGTTTATTTTTGTTTGTTTGTTTTTACCATTTTGCCGCTTACAAGGATGTTAAATGTACTACATTATGATGACTGTTACTGAACAGTTCACTTATGTTTACATCTTGTACCAGATCCTGCATTCCATTAGGACTTAATCAAGAATTGCCTCTGCCCTTGTGGGTTCCAGGACAAGCTGCTCTAAGAAGCAGTCTAGAAACTTTATCTCTGCATCCCTTCTTGAGGTGACCTATACCAAGTCACTATGAGGATAGTTGAAATCCCCCATTATTATTGCATTTTCAGCCTTTGTAGTCTCTCTAGTCTCCTTGAGCATTTCGCAGTCACCACCCTGGTCAGGTGCTCGATAATATATTTCTATAGCTATACTCTTATTGTTCAAGCACGGAATTTCTATCCATAGATTCTGTGGTACAATTTGATTCATTTAAGATTTTTACTTTGACTCTGCCTTCTTTCACACGTAGTGTCACTCACCCTACCGTCACAACCTACTCTCATACTTGTATATTTTATACTCTGGAATTAGTGCGTCCAATTGATTATCCTCATTCTACCAAGTTTCCTTGATGCCTGTTATATCAATATCCTCATTTAATACCAGGCACTCTTGTTTACCCTCTTAGTATTTAGATTTGTGGCAGTTGTATTTTGTCAATGTTGAGTTGCTTGCCTTTATGTGTACTATTTAAATGGGATTCTCTTACTTTTGACTGTTTCTCACTAGGTTCTACCTGTAGTTTACGAATGGCTTTCCTATCTTCTTTACTAGTCTATAATGAACTCATCCCTAAGTGATGTCTTCTCCCTAATCATGTGCTTCCTACTCACCAACACTTAGATCCTCTGCGACCTTTTTAATTTTACATACAAGCCATCTGTTTCCATTTTGGTTTAGGTGGAGTCCATCCTTCTTGTATAGGTTCCTACTTTCACAAAAGTAAATAGCCTTAAATCAAATTCAAATAAATTTTCAAGCAGCGTCTCTTACTTTCACCATCTCTGCATTTCAGTTATCGATGAAGATATTTAGTCATCAGTTTGTGCATACATGGTATAATGGATGCTTGTCAACAAAAATCAAATCCTTGAATTCTAACTATACTCTTATCTAAAGGTGTGTCCATGCAAAAGCATGGCCTTTTCAAATTTTGGCACAGTGTATATGAACATTAATCAAAAAATTAGTAAATTTGATAGGTAGTATGAACTTCGGTTTGAGGCAGCTTTGGGAAAAATGAATTGTCACTACTAATTTTAGTACACTAGTCTGAAGTGTTAACTTTAGTCATTTTGCCCTGTTCTTTATTTCTCCAGTAACTGTAATGTGTCAAAGGGAGATTGGAGTTATGGAGAGAGGTTTGCAAGATTGGCAAGTGACTGAATATTTTTACAATTGCCTTTACCTTTTAACTTGATTTCTTTTAAAATAATTTGCAATGTTAAGGTATTTATTTGTCATTTCACTTAGATCCTCAATTAATTTTAGTCAGTGCTTTAAAATGGGTGAACAGACAATGCAAGCACAAGTATTGTATAGTAATTATAACTTTACCTTCCTCTCATAAGCAAACTAAAGCTCTTCATCTACGTGCATTGTTTTTAAGCTTATAATTTTAAGAATGGTATAGTGATACTCTGTTGATGAAAGGTGTATTTGAAGTGTGCAATGACAAAAAGATTTGTAGATGTGAATCACTTCATGATGGATTTACTTTTATAACATCAATTTTAATAAGGACATCATGTAAGGTATATACTAAATTAAAAAAAAAGGTAAATGCATGACTGAAGTGCAACCGCGTGTGTGTGTGTGTGGGGGGGGTATTTCTACAGGAGTCTTTCCTCCTCACCCCTAATTCATTGCTAACATACAGTATCTGCAGAAGAGAGCATGCCACTGAAAAATTGGCTTTTTTTCATGTGGTATGGAGACACAAGACCACAGACAATTTAGTATCAAATTTGTTGAGTTTGACCATGTTTTATGTTTTATCTGCACTATGCAGTTCTGCCAGTATTTTGAGATTTCATTTTCTCCTGTCCCCAACCCATTTTGTTTGTGTAAAACATACTTCATTTTATATAGTTTTCTAATGTGCTAAAATGTAATGATGCTGAAGGGGAGAAACCAAGAAAAATATGGACTGTCTTATTCGCCTTTACTTGATGACATTTATCTAAAAACATTTATAATTTTTGTAGAATCATAGAAGTGTAGGTCTAGAAGGGACCTCAATAGGATTTTGCAACAAAATATTGATAAGAAATTACTGTGAAGATGTCATTCAATCTGTGGCGGGGGGGGAGTAAAAAATACAGCTGAAAAGTTGGAATTCAGTTACCCTGCTTCAGTGGGCAGGAACTGTTACTTTAACAAACTTATTGCATTTCTGCATTTCTTATATGTATAATTATAGAAAAGGTTGGTTCATTTGACCTTTTTGTTCTTTAATTTTCAGGCACAGGTACTTTTGGGCGGGTTCATCTGGTGAAAGAAAAAATGGCCAAACGTTACTTTGCCCTGAAAGTAATGAGCATTCCAGATGTCATTCGGCTAAAACAAGAACAGCATGTACACAATGAGAAGTCAGTCTTGAAAGAGGTCAATCACCCATTTCTGATCAGATTGTAAGTTTTCCTTCTGCCTTCACTTTTTTTTTGGCGTGGTTATTTTTGGGACCAGATATTCAGGAACAACGAACTTTTTAAATTGGCTTAAATAGTGTCCTTTAAGTCAGGAGTTCTCAACCTTTTTCTTTCTGAAGCCCCCCTCAGCATGCTAGAAAAACTCCAGGGTGCAGTGGGGAGGAGAGGCTCGGGGCTCCTGGTCACGGGTGGAAACGGTTAGGCATAGATGTTGTTTGACTTCTATTGGGGAGGGGGGAGGAGCAGCAATGACTGGCGAGGCTGTGCCCAGGTCTGCACAGCAGGGTCCACGGAGGGAGCGCCACCTCTACCCCCAGCTCACTTCAGCAGGCCACCCACATTTCTGGGGCTGTGTGCTGGTAGCTACTCCCTAAGGGCTCTTCTGGGCCTGGAACCGCCTGGGCAACTCTGACCGGCTGCATGAGCAGTCAAAGAGGGTTGGAAGCTGAGGAGCAGCCACAGTACTGGGTACCAGCAGCAGATGGGAGAATGCCATGGTTGCCCACTACATGGCACCACCAGCCAGAGGAACAGCTGTTCTACACCACCTGGCCTTAACTTTCTATCTAGGACCTGGCCAGTGGGGTGGGGGGCTGGGGGAGAGGAGGTGGTACGTGGAGGGGTGGAGCTGCTGCCAGGACGGTCCCACTCTGAGTAAGGTGCTGCAGTTTGGGAGCCCAGTACCTTTGGGGCCCCTCAGTTCTGCTCATGGGCTCAAAGTTTCTGCCCTGTTGGAGTTTCGAACTGCACATTTTTACTATATTAATTGAGGGGGTGCAGGGTCTGGAACGGAGTTTGAGTACACGAAGGGGCTCCAGTCTGGGGTGCCGGAGGGGGTGCAAGGTGCAAGCTGTGGCAGGGAGCTACTTACCACAGGCGACTCCCAGCCAATGGCGAAGCAGGGTTCAGGCAGGCTGTCTGCGTGCCGTGGCCTCGTGCTGCTCCCGGAGATGGCTGTGGCCAACTGCTGCCGATGCATATCTGCGTGCCCCTTGGAGGGAGGTGGGCAGCAGGCTTCTGAGTGCTGCTTGTACGCTCAGAAACGGCTGGTTTCTGGCCAATGGGAGCTGTGAAGATGGTGCTGGAGGAAGGGGTAGTGCGCACAGAGCTACCTCCCCCCACTGCCAGGGGCGCACAGAGCCATGCCAACAGCAGCCAGCCGTTTCCGGGAGTGGCGTGGGGCAGGACAGGCAGGCAGCCTGCCTGAGCGCTCTGCAGCGCTGTGGGACTTCTAGCAGCCGAGAGATCGCGAGGGGGCAGTCAAAGAGCCTGGTGGGCTGGAGAGAAACGTTAGTTGAGCTGGGACCAGCCTATGGGCTGTATTTTGCCCACCCCTGCTTTAAGGTATGAAGTTTACAAGCTGTTCCTGTTGTATTGCATTGCCCTTATCTGTGAAATTAGATGATTCTACCTTCTGGAGCACGTCAGCAGGATGCACCCGGGGCTGTTACAGCGCAGCTCTTTAGAGAACTCTACAGTTTATGCCCCTTCAGTTTACATTGCCACAATATGTAGACAAGCCCTAAGTGTTCACACATCCAGTAGTAACTTCCTCAGAACAGGCATGGGATAGAAAAAAATTGCATTACTGCCTTTAATATACCTTTATTGTGGATAAAGCACATATGGGAGACTAATCTGCCACCTTTTCTAGTATGATTCTCACTGTTGTTTTAAATTGATTTATGGACCTCAAGTCCTCCAGGAATAGTGCAAATACATAATGTCTGAATGATGGATTTTTGTTTTAGCTGCAGATTTATAAAATCACATATATAACCAGGCTGCTCGCAGTGAGTACACACATGAATGCAGCTGAAGTCAGCATTAATCTATACTTGTTTGCCATCCATATCTGCCTCTTTCTGAAAGCATAATTCAGCATTGCTGTACTAATTCTACCCACTTCCAATCAGACTGGACCACTTCTTGGCTTCCTTTGATATATACGATGCGAGCAAAGCAATGAATCCAAATCAGGTGCAAGGGCTGACTGGAGTTCCTTGAATCCATAAGCAGAACCAAAATGTAGTTTTCCAGAAGCCAGGTCTGCTAGTGACATATGGGCTCACATATTTACTTTAAAAGCATTAGACATTTGAGGTCAAAGAGCATAATTTAAACATTCAACCACTAATTGATCATGGATGATTGCAGCTGAAATAAGTGTCTCTTGCTTTTACACCAATACTGTTTGCTCTAGAGAAATTTTCAAACAGGGAAAAAATGATTCATTAAAGTGTTACAGCTGGCTCATTAGCATGGTGAGATGCCAGGACTTTTTGCATCAGATGGAAAATAAGTGTGGCAGAGCTGATGCATTTGGTCTCTAAGGGGTGAAATCAAACTTGTGCTACTGTTAGCAGGTGAATTATTCTCCTCTGCTTTTAGAGAGGTTGCGGGAGCTAAAGTTTTTAAAGTGAGACTAGAAATGCTAATGGTGACTAGAGTTTGAGGAGCAGATGAGGACAGGTGACATTTTTTAAAAATTAAAAAAGCAATTTGTACATTAAAACGTGTCCCTGTCTCTCTCGCTCCCCCACCCTCCTTTGTATGTCACTTGTCTTAAAATATGGAAGTCAAAGAGAGTCCTTGTGAAATTCTGGGGGATATCACAGGAGGAAAGTGTCCCTCTGCCTGTCTGACTTGATCCCTGTACTCTCAGATTAAAAGACTGATGCTCTGCTAACTGAGCTAGCCAGGCTCATACACTAGGTGATGAGGACAGCAATTTTGTATGTTCTTACTGTTGGAATTCTGCACCATTGCGCAATGCAGAATTCATGTTTTCTGCAGAATTTTATTTTTCCACACAGAATTTGATATTCCCTTTTCTCCTCTACTCCTACCCTGGCCTAGCATCGTCAGCTGGGACTCCTGCTGGCAGCCTCAGATGTGATTATGTTGTTGTTTTTGATAAAATATGCTGAATTTTGCAGAATTTTTAAAACACTGTGCCGAATTTTTAATTTTTTTGACACAGAATTCCCCCAGCAGTAGTCTGTTTGCTAGCACAATAGGGACCTAATCTTGACTGGTATCTCTGAATATTCCTGCAATATATAAAGTTAATAGAAATATTCCATGGTAGTTTGGAGAGAGGATACAGCAACCCTTGTACAAGGAAATGGATGTAAGCAAATGTGTTTAACTATAGGGAGAGAGCAGAATTTGGTCTTCTCTTAAAACAAAAGAAAAAGGTAAAACTTGCAGCCGTCACTTTCATAATATGGTGGAATGGGATCTGAATATTAGTTATTTACACAGAATACATACTGTACAGTGATGATTGGCTGTACCATCTCTCAGATCTGAAATGTAATGGAACTTGGTGTGGATATACATTTAAATATACTTCTTGAATAATCATGCTCAGATGCAAAATAATTTTTAGTAGCCAATTTCATTATGGAAAGAAGAATGGAGGGATCTGTGGGCGTGTGTGCGCACATGCACGATGTTTACTTGATGGATGACTGGAAGAAAATATCACCTCCTTGCTGCTCTTTCAACACACACCTACTTCTGTTGTTCCTTCTTGTACCTGAATTCAACTTGTAGAAGTGTCTGTCTAAAATTTCACCTGGATATGTGCTTGATTGCCCAATTAACAATTTTTGCTTCTGAGTCTCCATTTACATGCTCAAATGTGACATTTTTTTAGGAAATGCTTATTTTATACTGTTGCAACAGCCAGGCGGTGTAATCTTGTATGCTACCTTCAGTGGGCATATTAAGGTAAAAACCAGTCTTATAGAAACAAGGATGCTTCCTAAGGCCATGTCTACATCTAAAATTTTGCAGCGCTGGTTGTTACAGCTGTATTAGTACAGCTGTATAGGGCCAGCGCTGCAGAGTGGCCACACTTACAGCAACCAGCGCTGCAAGTGGTGTTAGATGTGGCCACACTGCAGCGCTGTTGGGCGGCTTCAAGGGAGGTTCGGGGAACGCGAGAGCAAACCGCGGCGAAGCTGGTCTCCTTTCCCGGTTTGCTCTGCGTTCCCCGAACAAGCAGGTCTCCTTCCCTGCGGTTTGCTGGGTGGTTCGGGGAACGCGAGAGCAAACCCGGGAAAGGAGACCAGCTTCGCCGCGGTTTGCTCTCGCGTTCCCCGAACAAGCAGGTCTCCTTCCCTGCGGTTTGCAGGGTGGTTCCGGGAAACGCGAGAGCAAACCGCGGCGAAGCTGGTCTCCTTTCCCGGTTTGCTCTCGCGTTCCCGGAACCACCCAGCAAACCTCAGGGAAGGAGACCTGCTTGCTCGGGGTTCAGGGAACGCGAGAGCAAACCGCGGCGAAGCTGGTCTCCTTTCCCGGTTTGCTCTCGCGTTCCCGGAACCACCCAGCAAACCTCAGGGAAGGAGACCTGCTTGCTCGGGGTTCGGGGAACGCGAGAGCAAACCGCGGCGAAGCTGGTCTCCTTTCCCGGTTTGCTCTCGCGTTCCCGGAACCACCCAGCAAACCTCAGGGAAGGAGACCTGCTTGCTCGGGGTTCGGGGAACGCGAGAGCAAACCGCGGCGAAGCTGGTCTCCTTTCCCGGTTTGCTCTCGCGTTCCCGGAACCACCCAGCAAACCGCAGGGAAGGAGACCTGCTTGCTCGGGGTTCGGGGAACGCGAGAGCAAACCGGGGAAGGAGACCAGCTTGATTACCAGAGGCTTCCTCAGGTATGCTGGGATACCTGCTTATTCCATGGAGGTCAAGAAAAGCGCTGGTAAGTGTCTATATTTGATTACCAGCGCTGGATCACCAGCGCTGGATCCTCTACACCCGAGACAAAACGGGAGTACGGCCAGCGCTGCAAACAGGGAGTTGCAGCGCTGGTGGTGCCCTGCAGATGTGTACACCTCCTAAGTTGCAGCGCTGTAACTCCCTCACCAGCGCTGCAACTTTCTGATGTAGACAAGCCCTAAGTGAATTCAACTGTAACTTTTTGTATTTATGGCTTTCAGAAAAATAATTAAGAATAAAATTGAGCCCTATGTTTGATCATCCCATTAATATCAACTAGTTGCTTGGTTGTAAGAGTGCAGAATAGGAGTCTTAAGTTGGCCCCGTAAACATAATAAGATCCAAGAGCTAACTTCATATTAAAATAATACTTGTTGGCTTCGCCTCAGATTTTGTAAGCAAATTGAGTTATTGATGCTGCATTCATTTAAAGGAAAAAATAACTTTTTAAAGTGAAAATAAACTCCTTTAAGGCTTGCAGTATGTACTGTTTTTTTTTCATTGTCAGTGACATCTTAATTTAAAAACTAATAAGAACACTCCCAGCCTTACTAGATTATGGATTAGCTGTTGGCACTTATTTTAATTTTTGCTAAATGATTTAAGAGATACCTACAAAAAACAGTAAACTGGTGTTCACATCCAGGTCTTCCATTGTTGGCCACATTTTGCCTCACGTCACAGTACTTTTTTTTTAAAGATGAGTTGTCTGTTTTTATGATTTTCTACTGCTCTGAGCTACTATTCTGGTCTATATGGCTGTTCTGCTTAATTCCTTAAAATTAGGGCTGTCAAGTCGTTAAATAAATAATCGTGATTAATTGTACCATTTAAATATTGTGGATGTTTTCTACGTATTCAAATATATTGATTTTAATTACAGCACAGAATACGAAGTGTACAGTGCTCACTTTATATTTATTTTTATTACAAATATTTGCACTGTAAAAGACAAAAATAGTATTTTCCAATTCACCTAATACAAGTACTGTAATGCGGTCTCTTTATCATGAAAGTTGAACTTACAAATGTAGAATTATGTACAAAAAACCCTGTATTCCAAATAAAACAATATAAAACTTTGGACCCTACAAGTCCAGTGAGTCCTCCTCCTTTGTTCAGCCAATCACTCAGACAAACAAGTTTGTTTACATTCGCAGAAGATAATGCTGCCTGCATCTTGTTTACAATGTCATCTGAAAGTGAGAACAGGCATTCGCATGGCACTGTTGTAGCCAGCATCACAAGATATTTACGTGCCAGATGTGCTAAAGATTCATATGTCCCTTCATGCTTAACCACCATTCCGGAGGACATGCGTCCATGCTGATGACAGGTTCTGCTCGATAACAATCCAAAGCAGTGTGGTCCGATGCATGTTCATTTTAATCATCTGAGTCATATGCCACAAGCTGAAGGTTAATTTTCTTTTTTGGTGGTTTCAGTTCTGTAGTTTTGCATCAGAGTGTTGCTCTTTTAAGACTACTGAAAGCATGGTCCACACCTCGTTCCTCTCAGATTCCGGAAGGCACTTCAGATTCTTAAATCTTGGGTCGAGTGCTGTAGCTATCTTTAGAAATTTCACATTGGTATCTTCTTTGCATTTTGTCAAATTTGCAGTGAAAGCGTTCTTAAAACGAACAACATGTGCTGGGTCATCATCTGACACTGCTATGACATGAAACATATGGCAGAAGGGTAAAACAAAGCAGCAGACATACAATTCTCCCCCAAGGAGTTCAGTCACAAATTTAATTAACGCATTATTTTTTTTAACGAGCATCATTCTTTTATGGACAGCATTATCTCCCGTAAATGTAAAAAAAACTTCTTTCTCTTAGTAATTGGCTGAACAAGAAATAGAACTGAGTGGAATTCTAGGCTCCAAAGTTCTATGTTGTTTTGTTTTTGAGTGCAGTTATGTAACCAAAAAAAACTAATTTGTAAGTTGCACTTTCATGATGAAGAAATTGCACTGCAGTGCTTGTATGAGGGGAATTTAAAAATACTCTTTTGTTTATCATTTTTAAAGTGCATATATTTGTAATAAATATGAAGTGACCACTGTACATGTGTTCTGTGTTGTAATTGAAATTAATATTTTTGAAATTGTAGAAAAAATCCAAAATATTTAATAAAATTCAATTGGTAATCTATTGTTTAACAGTGCGATTAATCCTTTTTTTTTTTGAGTTTATCATGAGTTAAGTGCGATTAATCGACAGCCCTACTTAAAATGCATTTTTCAACTCAGAGTATGCATGTTTGAGTTATTCAGTGTGTTCCATAGCACAGTTCTTCTGTGACTGGGTGTGGGGACGATTTATCAGGGATGTTTATTGGCAGAACAATGTTGTTAGGATTTTGCTTTATTTAGGAAAAAGATGTCAGTGGCAGCCCTTCACATCCTTGTTAGAAAAAGACATTAGCATCATTAACATCAATCATGGCCCAGAGTTCTGTGCCGTGTTCCCCCAGGCTAACCTGTGCTGGGGCTGAGAATTAGGAGCTGTACTGGTTTAGTTCTCATGGTCTCAAATTTGCCTTTTGCTAGGCTTTCTCATGTTCCTGTATCAAGGAATGAAGCCTTACTTTGCTCAAGACTCCCACAGACTTGGGAAGAACCAGTTGAGCTACTATTCTGCTCTTCCTGGGGCTCCTGCAGCCTGTCTGGGAAGCAGGTAATGGTGCAGCAAAAGCTATTTTTTAGAGTTCAAAAATTGGAATATTTTTGATGGGAAAAAATACCCTTTTCACACAGCTGAAAAGTCCCTTCCCCTCCCCCCCCAGGGAATAACGAAAGGAGGGCTTCTTTGCTGCTTGTCTAGAAGGCATTTGTCAATTTTACTTTCTACCTTTGAAACTGACAAAAGCTTTTTATCTTGATAGGGCTGCTTTGGTGGTGCACCCTGGTTCAGCCTCTTAGCCTTACACTCCTTGCCCCACATCCTGTTTTAAGGCTAGTGGGGCTGAGTGCCCAAGCTCTTTGCCTCTCTGGCCCCAGAGCTAGGGTGTGGAGACTGAGAGGCAGAGCTTTCTCTGAAATTTTTTTTTTTTTAATGGGTAGAGATCTCCATTTTCCAGCCAACTCTGCCTTTGTCCTCCTTTCCCTACAGTGCAGTGGGCAGGGAGTGGGGTGTTGCTGATGCTGCAGAAGCAGTAAGGGGACAATTCAGTTTAGAAATTGCAGAGTGTGTCTCAGGCCACGTCCAGACTAGGAATTAAAATCGATTTTAGATACGCAACTTCAGCTACGAGAATAACGTAGCTGAAGTCGAATTTCTAAAATCGAGGTACTCACCAGTCTGGACGGGGCGGCATCGATGTCCGCGGCTCTCCGCGTCGATTCCGGAACTCCGTTCGGATTGATGGAGTTCCGGAATCGATGTAAGCGCGCTCGGGGATCGATACACCGCGTCCAGACTAGACGCGATATATCGATCCCCGAGCAATCGATTTTAACCCGCCGATGCCGCGGGTTAGTCTGGACGAGGGCTCAGAATACCTGTTCAGTTTACTCCAATACAGACTTTCTTCTTAACAGATTTGCTCTTTAGGCTGACAGGTTGGATACAAGTGTGGTATTTGGTCTGTTCAGTATACGTGGAAAAAAATTTATCTTCCCTTTCTAGCATATGCTAGATTATGATCTTGTGTTCAGTACAAAACTTTTTGTGAGGCAGCAGTTCTAATTTATACTTGCTATTTTATTCATTCTTTTTGTCTAATGCCATGAGCCCATGTTTGAGGCGTGTGGCCCCATTGTGCTAAGTATGCTTATGTAATGAGTGTGTGTGACACATACACATGTACACACACACTCTCTCTCTCTGTCTCTTGGCCTTCACTATTAGTTGTTGACTTGTACTTAATAGTAGCCAGCATGTTTTGATCAACCTCTCTTCCTTCTGACTTAAATGAGCTGGAATGTATTTCCTTAAAGTTGCATAGCTTGTTTTTCACTGTCTTGTGCTGAGTGTAGTGGTACTACTGAAAGAGCAGTATTCCTCAATTGAAAGAGGAAAGAGAATCTGTAGGATGGAGGTACTTATCAGCTTAATATCTGGGTGCAGATGTTTCTTTATAGTAGTGCTTAGAGGCCCTAGTCAAGACTGAGGATTTTTTTAAAGCTAATCCCTTTGTTGGCATTGATGCAGCTGTTGCACAACAAAATTATGATGTAGATGATAAGTCAAGATGGTTTAATGGTTAAGTCATAGTACTGGGTGTGAAAAGATGGGAGTTCTGTTTCTGGCTATGCCACAAACTTCTGGCAAGCCACTAAACTTCTCTTCCCAACTCTCCCTAAATTTTAAAATGACTATAATCCTTTACTAGCTCACATTTCTGTTTTGTGAAATATTGTTCTGAGAACCTTGAATGGAAGACACTACAGAAGTTAAAGATGGAGATATGGAATTTCTATTAAGACATGACTTAAATTATGGGAAAAAATGATTTAGCTACAGTGTATTTTTCTCCATTTAGACACCTTGTCATAAGCAGTTTTCCAAATTTAGATCACACTTTATTTTTCATTTGGGCTTCACTATGTTGAGTACAATATAGGAACACAAGAATTGTCTTAATAGATAAAGAACAGTGGCTCATTGTGTCTGTAATAGTGGCCTGAATCAGATGCTTCAGAGGAATGTGCAAGAAACCCTATGACAGACAATTATGGGGGAAACCTACCTACAAAGGGAAGCTTTATTTCTAAGCTTGGCGAGTTAGTTGTTGGCTTGTACCCTGAAGAGTGAAAGTTTATATCTTGTCTAAGGCAGGGGTGAGTGTCTCTCCCCTACCTGATTTAACTCTGGGAAATCGTATCCATATATCCATCGAATATACCTAAAAATCCTGCTGAGCTCTTGGTCTTGGAGATACCTTGTGCAGTGAAATCCACAAGTTAGCTATGCATTATTTTAGAGTACTTCTTTCTTGAGACAATGGAACAACACCAGTTTACAGAATATCTTATTTGTTTGACAAATGAATTTTTGGCTCAATATTTAATAAAGACTTTTTGTTACAGATTTTGGACCTACCACGATGAACGCTTTTTATACATGTTAATGGAATATGTACCTGGAGGAGAACTTTTTAGTTATCTGCGCAACATGGGGCGTTTCAACAACAGCACAGGACTGTTTTACTCTGCGGAGATTATTTGTGCAATAGAATATTTGCACTCCAAAGAAATCGTTTACAGAGACTTAAAACCTGAAAATATATTGTTAGATAAAGAAGGGCATATCAAGCTTACAGATTTTGGATTTGCTAAAAAGCTGGTGGATAGGTAAGACTTTTTGAAATCACACTTGAAAAGTAAAACATAGTTAAGTTTGGGTGAGAAGTAATGTTTATTTTCAGTGCTCAATTTTTCATTCACTCTTAGTGTTGTTGACATCTGAGAGAACCACATTACAATCTTACTACCAGGAGGAAAGGAGTACTGAAACTACTGTACAGTAGATAGTATTCAGCAATATTTATAGCAAATAGCGCCACCGTGGCTAAGGAATCGCTTTCTAAAAAACATTGTGGATGTTCTTGTGCACTTGATATTTGAGTACATGCACAGCAAAACACCAAGTGACTCACGTGAAATGAGCAAACATTAATCTATGAACATCAGTGTTAAAATGTGATATTAACCTTTCAGACTTGGAAGTAAAAGTTGTTTAACTTTTGAATGCATTATAATTGACTTCATTTTGTTGTTACCCTTACGTTTTGAGGGACTTTTTGAAAGTGGAGCTATAAGAGGGCATTTCAATTTGGATTAAAGAAAATTTGGTAATTCATTAGCATATTATATTATTGAAATAAAATTACAAAAAAAACTAGACTGAAGGCATAAGGACAGTTTTTTGTTGAAAAACCTTATGGCCCATACCATCTCCCCTATAGATATGCTGCTGTATATATTTTATGTGAAACACATCTATTGCCTTTTTCTGGTAGAAAGGGATATTAGTTTGCTTATCATGGAAGGGTGAAGTTTGAATAGTGTATCTTGTATCTCTTGGCCTATCCATAATCATTGGAAAAATGCTAATGGGAACAATGTGAAAGAATATATTTAGGTGGAAAGCGGAGGGTTGCTATTAGCCATGTGAGGATGAATTTAAGAAGGAACAACTTAATCTGAATATTAGAGAACAATCCCTGACAATGAGGACTCTGTTGGCCTGCAGGATAAGGGAAACCCCATTTTATTGGGATGCTAAAAACTAGACTGGATCATATACTAATGCTAACAATATTTAATCGACAGAGACAAACTTGATGAGAGATTATGCTGATTTCTTTGATCACTTTTGTTCTACTTTAGCGTATGTGAGGATTTTACAAAGGGGACCCAAATAGAAGTGGCTCAGCTGCAGCTACCCTAACATACACCTTAAAGTGACAAAAACAGAACATGGCAGGCTGAATCATAACAGGAAGGTTGCTTGGGAAACAAACTTTTCCTTGCATCTTTCCAATCCTGTGCTGGCTAAAGATGATGCTGGTTGGGCATAACAAGTCACCAGCCAATTGAGGTTATTTATAAAAGATTCTTCCAACTTTTGTGAACATCTGAAACACATTGAGGCTAAAGATCAGTTGAAAAATGTGATGAACAAATATGTGTTTGATTCTGTCCTAATTCAGTTAATGCTGGGTATATATGGAATCTAGTAGCTCTTGTTTTTAAAATATGAATGAATCTTGTGTTGAGGTTGTCCTGTAATGGTAAAGGTTCTTAAACATTGGAGGTCGTCAGGTTTGTGATAAAGTGAAGTTAATTTTAATTTCTGAGCACCATATTTCACTGGATTGTCTCGATTTGTTTTACATTACTATGGAAATGATTGCTCCTCCCCTACTTGAATAAATTAACTTAAACATTGTTTTGAATGCAAGATCTTTCTTATCTTTAATGGCAGTCTTTAGAGACAATTATGGAGACTGCCTGATTTACACAAGTGATTATAACCCTGTGGCAGTTCTTACTTCAGAAATACATAAAACTCCAATTCACTGAATTCTGCTGACTAACAAGAAACAAACCTTTATTGCATGTAGTAAATTAGTGGGTCTCATTATGAATTGTCTTGTATTCTCATGATTTTGTTTTTAAATGTAGATACTGTCACTTAGTGACTGATCTAAGTTTGGTGTGGTTAAGTATAATGGGTATAACTCAGCATCAACAGTGTGTCTGAACAATGTACTTTGATTTGAGCAATTTAAAATCCAGAACAAAGGGGAAGTGGGTTAATCTGAATATATTCTGTAATATTATACTGTAATACCTCTCCTGTATTTTGTATACTGTTTACATTTTCTCTCCTATTTCAGAAAAGTAGTTAAGATTATAGTCTGGCACTTTGCATTAGGTTTGACTTGAGTATGGTAGAGTGGTGTGTAATTTATAGCTACTCCAACTGTAAAGAGATAAGGAGAGTAATGCAAAGTACGCTGTTCAGCAACGTGGGTGGTATTTACAGGCCATAGATGGTAGTTTAGCAAACTCATGGTGCTATGTTTAACCACTAGAAAGAGAATAAAACTAATTCTCCCTTTGTATTATTGTGAATTTAAAATTCCTTTTGCTTTTTTTTACTATATATCGGGGGTGAGCAAACTACAGCCCTCACGCTGTCAGGGCTATGGACCTGGCTCACGGGATTGCCAGCCCCATGCCGCTCCCGGAAGTGGCTGGCACTGAGGCTGCCCTCGCCTGCAGGCACTGCCCTGTGCAGCTCCCATTGGCCAGGAACAGGGAACTGCAGACAATGGGAGCTTTCGGGGGAAGTACCTGCAGGCAAGGACAGCATGTAGAGTCCTCTGCTCCCTCCTCCCCCTCCCCCCACCCGGGCAGGCAGGGAGCCTACCTTAGCCACGCTGTGCGCCACTGCCACCCTGGAACTGCTCAAGCACCTCAAACCCCTCCTGCCCCCCAACTCCCTACCCTGATCCCTGTGTCACCCCTGCTGCATCCCAACCCCCTGCCCTGAGCCCCCGTCGCACCCTGCAACCCTCCTGAACGCCAGCCCCCTGCCCTGAGCCCTTCTTGCACACTGCACCCTTCCCACAGCCTGCACTCCCTCCTGCACTCCAACCCCCTGGCCTGAGCAACTGGCTGCACCCTGCATCCCAACTTCCTGCCCTGAGCCCCCTCCTGCACACTGCACCCCGCCTGCACCGCAACCCTGTGCCCCGGCACTGTATTCATGGTCCTCCTTGCAATTTCCCCACCCAGATGTCGCCCTCAAACCAAAATGTTTGCTCACCCCTGCTATGTATTGTACATCTAGAAAAACAGTGATTGTAACACAATTGATTTCAGAGAAGTAGTGACTTTATAGCTATAATGTACTATGTATTATTGTGCATCTATAAAAAGAGAGCTCTCCTAATACAATTATTGCAGAGAAATAGTAACTATATATCTATAATTATGTTTTAAATTTATAGAGCACTTACCCCAAAGTAGGAGCTGTTCAAAAATATAAGTACAACAAATCAAAATTCTGGAAACTAACGCAGCTGCTATAAAGAAACTTCCCAGGCCAGGTTATACATTAAAGCAGAAGTACCCCAAGATTATCTCTGTTGTTTCTCTCCTCCCTCAAAAAGGAATTAAATAGAATTATACCATTCCTAGGGTTTGTAATCTGGCCTTTCAATTATTCTATTACTTAAATTGACATCTTCCTAAGGATTAGAATACCCCATAAAACATAACAAGCTTGTTTATAAGTGGTTCACGCTTCGTAATTTTTGCGTGTAAAGAATTATTCCCTTTCAGAAATGGCAAAAATGTCAATTTATTGACATTTCCTCTTAAATGTCTGAAGTAAATTGTTGTCAAAGAAGTAAAGAAGTAGTAATTAAAAATAATGGTTCAGGAGGGTATCAGTTTAACATGAAATGTGACTGATTTCTCACTCTTCTGTTCCTTTTAGTTTATGGGTTATTTTATTTTATTTTTTTCATCATTCCTACCTTTGGCCGAATGAACTGGTTGTCACAGGCCAGATAGTGACAAGCCCACGTGCAGCATACAGAAGATGAGTGAGCTCACACAGTTTCCTCTGCCTTGGTCTAAACAGTTGTAGTTGCTGTATTCAAATGAGTACAAGGGGTGCTGCTTTGGTAAACCCAAAAGGTGGAGAATGTCATCCCAGGCAAACAGCAAGAAGACATGGGCCAGGTTAAACCCTCCCAAATCCTCTCACTGATTGTCTGGTCACAATGTGTAATGGAGCAAGTTGCTCTATTCTCTGTGATTGCACAATCTGCACAGTCCTTCCTGTATGGAAAGCTGCTCGGGTCTACCTGAGCTTTCCATGGAGCGAGTCAGCTCCATGCTACGCTTTTGCCCTAAGACAGCAATTTTTCAGTCTGAGAATGATATAGTGGTAGTTTCTGGCAGGTAAGATTTTCTTTGGTTTTCTCTTCTCTCCTGGCTCTTTTCTCCAACCCTCCTTAGAAAACAAGGAGTTATCTCTTCTCTGCTTCTCTTGTGTTGACTTATCCCCTTTTCTTCCTTCTCTATCTCTCAGCTGTTTTCTTCCAGTTTTCCACTTCGTGTTGATGGCTTCCTCCAAAGTAGTGTGTCCTCACTTCACTTCCTGATTATCTATCTTTTCACTCTTGTTCTCTCAGTCAGAACTAAACATACTGAGGATTTGGCTAGTGCTCTGTTGACTTTCAGTAAAGACATTCGGATACTATGGTGATGAAAACCAGCATAAAACCCTACAATTTTAATTATCTAATATTTTGACGACTTTAGTTATAGTTAGGGATTTTGATTAATCGCAGTTAACTCACGAGATTAACTCAAAAAACATTAATTGCAGTTTTATTCACACTGTTAAGCAATAGAATACCAACTGAAATGTATTAAATATTTTGAATGTTTTTCTGCATTTTCAAATATATTTATTTCAATTACAACACAGAATACAAAGTGTACACTGCTCACTTTATATTTTATTATACTTGCACTGTAAAAAACGAGATTTTTCAATTCACCTCATACAAGTACTCTAGTACAATCTCTTTATCCTGAAAGTGCAACTTACAAATGTAGATTTTTTTTTTTGGTTAAATAACTTCATTCAAAAATAAAACAATGTAAAACTGTAGAGCCTACAAGTCCATTCAGTCCTACTTCTTATACAGCCAGTTGCTAAGACAAACAAGTTTATTAACATTTACGGGAGATAGTACTGCCCACTTGTTATTTACAATGTCACTAGAAAATGAGAACATGCATTCACATGGGACTTTTGTAGCTGGCATTGCAAGGTATTTGTGTCAGATATGCTAAACATTTGTATACCCCTTCATTCCAGAGGACATTTTTCCATGCTGATGATGCTTGTTAAAAATTAATGCAATAATTGAATTTTTGACTGAACTCCTTGGGGGAGAATTGTATGTCTCCAGCTCTATTTTACCCACATTCTGCCATATATTTCATGTTATAGTGGTCTCAGATGATGTCTCAGCACGTTGTTCATTTTAAGAACACTTCTGCTGCAGATTTGACAAAATGCAAAGAAGGTACCAATGAGGAATTCTAAAAACAGCAACGGCACTCAATCCAAGGTTTAGAATCTGAAGTGCCTTCCAGAATCTGAGAGGGATGAGGTGTGGAGCATGCTTTCAGAAGTCTTAAGAGTAATACGCTGATGCAGAAACTACAGAATCCGAACCACCAAAAAAGAAAATCAACCTTCAGCTGGTGGCATCTGACTCAGAGGATGAAAATGAACATACCTCAATCCGCACTGCTTTGGATTGTTATCGAGCAGAACTCATCAGAAGCATGGACGTATGTCCTCTGAAATGGTGGTTGAAGCATGAAGGGACATACGAATGTTTAGCACATGTGGCATGTAAATATCTTGCATCGCCGGCTACAATAGTGCCATGTGAAAACCAGGTCTCACAGTTTTAGGTGACGTAAACAAGAAGCAGGCAGCATTATCTCCTGCAAATGTAAACAAACTTTATTTGTCTGAGCGATTTGGCCAGAAAAAAAAAAAGGACTGAATGGACTTGAAGGCTCTAAAGTTTTATATTTTATTTTTGAATGCAGTTACTTTTTGTACATAATTCTACGTTTGTAAGTTCAACTTTTATGATAGACGTTGCAGTACAGTATTTGTGTTTAGTGAATTGAAAAATACTATTTTGTTTTTTACAGTGCAAATATTTAATCAAAATAAATATAAAGTGAGCGCTGTACGCTTTGTATTCTGTTATAATTGAAATCAATATATTTGATATATTTAGAGTGTGGGAGGGGGCTCAGGGCTGGGCCAGAGAGTTGTGGTACAAGGGTCGGGGGAGGAGGTGCTTTGGCTGTGGATGCAGGCTCTGGGGTGGGGCTGAGATAAGGGGTTTGGGGCTCAGGCTGCCCTGGACCTGTGGCAGGGAGAGAGGATTCCCTCCAGCCCTCTCTCACCGCAGTAGCCCGGGGCTGGGGGATAGGCAGAGAGGCACCTCTCCCCTCTGCATGCCTGCGCAGCCCCTAATAGCCTGCTGCATGGCCACGCAGCTTAGGGGGAACTTAGGCTGCAATCCTACACAGACAACTTCCGTACCCTTCAGTTTCCTACTTTATTTTAATTCCTACCTTGTGAACCCAAAATATGAAAAATGTTGTAATGTTTTAAAATAATTTGTCTACTCTATTAAAGATTAATTGCCTCTTTCATCTTCAGTTTTATTTTCAGAGAAAACAGAAACATGCAGCCAATAAATATTCTGTAAGGCTGGTCACTTTTCCCAGAACTTTTGTATGGGGGAGGGACTTGCCATTTATGAAATTGGTGAACTTTATTATTGATCTCAGCAGAGCAACTTAATTTTTTTTGGAGATTGTTCTAAAATTATTTAGGTTCCTGAAATGTGGAATGGATGTATTTTATAAATCTAGAAAAATAAAAAGGTAAAAGCACAAGTATATACAGAAGAATGCTGTGTGAGGAAAAATAGATACGCCAATGATTCCAGCATGATGAA
This sequence comes from Gopherus flavomarginatus, assembly GCF_025201925.1. Lineage (NCBI taxonomy): Eukaryota > Metazoa > Chordata > Testudines > Testudinidae > Gopherus > Gopherus flavomarginatus. The sequence goes on from NC_066617.1 coordinate 242,349,518, forward strand.
GAGTTAACACACTCGCCTTCAAATGTGCAGGCAATCAGTTAATATAAGTAGTTTGTGATAAAATTAGCAGTAAAACCAGGTGTCCTGTTGGGTAGTAGTAAAACCTGATGGTCGTGTTTGACCAGATACTCTCTAATTAATTTCCCTACACCTGTAATTTTCTTTTTGCAAGTTGAGTAATTTTATCCATTACAAAAGTGTTAAGTAGTTAAGGAAACAGCTCATTTTAATCTTATTGTTAGCAGTAAGATATGTAATCTCTTGTGCACTGGAAGCAATGCTCTAATATTTCATAAGGACTTTCCTATCTGAAAAATCTGGCCACAAATAAGTTTTGAAGGTCAGAATCCAAAAAGATTCCAACTCTCTTATGTGCTTTGTGCATTGTTTTCTGTAGTAAAGTCCATAGTCAAATGCTGGAATCTGGCTCAGTTTGTAGCACTTGACTAATTCATGTGAATGAAAAATCAAACATTGAAATGATATGGTTCTATTTTTTTGTTTTGAATTTTTCATGTTTTAATACTGATTGCATACCTTGTACTGCATTATAGTCATGTTTCAGGCTACTGCTAGATGGCACTATTGTGTAAAGCAGTGCTGTGTCTGGGTATTTGGGTGTTAGATGGTGTCTTCTAAAAATCAGACATTTTCTAGATTTTAAAAATAATTCCCCAAACTTCTTATGGTAAAAACTGAAGGAGTATCTTTAGGTGAATGAACAGTTTCAAGAAATGCTGGGCATGTAGAGGAGTGTGTTTGAAAATATATTCTGACAGTTCTGTTGGAGCAAAACATCTTTAACTTTTGCCACATTTAAAACATTAACAAACTTAAAGTCCTACAGTAGGAGCCCTCTTTTAAAGGATTGCCTCAACAACCTTTTCCTTTCTAATAAACACCCAATTTAAAATCTCAGGCCTGACTCTTTTTTAAAAAAAAAAAAAAAAAAAGAAAACCTGTTCCCCCCCACCCCTCCCAAGAGAGAGAGAATTTGTGGAGGTGGAGAGGGTTGTTTTATATTTCAAATGCAATTATAGTGGTGGGATACAAACCTTTGAAATGATTTTTCTCATTCATTCTAGGAGTACTTTTTGTCAAATTTTGACAAGGAGTAAGACTCTGTATACCTCTTCTGTGATGGAGATGCCCCCTTTTCCCATTTCAACTCAAGAATTTTCTCTAATGCTTTATCTTTTGACTACTTAATTTCAGGGAAGTGCAAGTCTTCAAAAATGAGAACAGGATTTTTATTTTCACACTTAAAAAGAATCTCAAGATAGTGAAGCCAAAGAAACTCTAAAAGATGCAGCACAGATGTTTCACAGAGAACAGTTCAGAGTTCTAGTTCGTTACAACAATTAGTTGTCTATTGTGTATATAGCATAGGCAGATGAATTACCACTTAACATTCCTTAATAACAGTGCTTAACCTTGGATAGTAAAGATAAATTTTGAATGGCTAGAAATGTATCCTGACAAAACAATAAATGAGCCCTGAGTCAAAGCAGATAGATAAGTGTGTGTATATGTAATATAGTGTAATTCAAATGTTTGCTTGAATTACATTGCAGAGTATTAAAATTTTAGCAGACCTGTGTATCTGTGGAGAGAGGATATACAACAATAAATATCTCTAAGCAAACTGAGCTTTTAAAAAGTAATCAAACACAAGTTTAATGGATCCCTTTTGAATATTAGATTGGAACAAAGTTCAAAGCCATATAGTCTAGTGCAGGGGTCTCCAGTCTTTTTACACACAAGATCACTTTTTGAACTTAAGATCAACCCAGGATCTACCCGGCCCCTTCCCTTAGGCCCCGTCCTGCTCACTCCATTTCCCCCTGCCTCTGTTGCTCACACTCCCCAACCCTCACTCACTTTCACTAGGCTGGGGCAGGGGGTTGGGGTGTGGGAGGAGGTACAGGCTCTGGGCTAGTGTGGGAGAGGGCTGGGGCAGGGGATTGGGGTGCAGGCGTGAGGGGTGCAAGCTCTGGGAGCGAGTTTAGGTGCAGTGTGACCATATGCCGCCTACACCCAATCTCATAGAATCCACTGGGCATTTCATGACTTCTACTTTTTATTAGTGTCGTTTGTGGTTTATAGATCCAAAATCCTTCCAGGATTGTTGCAAATCAGTGTAGCATTCTCAACTAGGGGAGGGGGTTGTGGTGCAGGAGTGAGGGGTGCAAGCCCTGGGAGGAAGTTTGGGTGCAGGAGGGATCTCCAGGCTGGTTCAGAGTGTTGGGGTGCAGGAGCGGGTGAGAGCTGCAGGCTCTGGAAGGGAGTTCGGGTGCAGGAGCGGGCTCTGGGCTGGTGCAAGGGATTGGGATGCGGGAGAAGGTGAGGGGTGCAGGGTCTGGAAGGGAGTTTGCATTGCAGGAGGGGGATCCAGGCTGGGGCAGAGAGGTTGTGGTGTGGGATGGGTTATGGGTGAGAGTTCTGGCGCGGGTCCTTCAGATGTGTTTAAAGGGGAGGGCTGGGATTCTGCTGAAAGTTGTCATTTCCAGACACATGTGGGGAGCCTTAAATAGCCACAGGGATAGGGTTGTAGGGCGCTGATGACTAGCAGAGATCTGAGTACAAAGCTAAACACTGAATCAACAGATTCTAGGTGGGTTTTGTCAATGGCAGGAGCTTACTGGTGGTTTTAGCAGCATTACACAAATGCCTCCTTGCATGATGCTGAAGTTACTACTACTGCTGTTCTTAGTATTACTAATTATATTCATGACTGATCAAAAGTGCCTGCACTGTGCAAGTGACTCAGACCCAGGACTACAATGCACTATAAGAAACCGAATTTTAAATTGTCTAAAAAGTTATTTATTCGCTGCATATTTAAGCTAGTTTGGAGGACTTCAGCTTTTGAGAAGACAACAAAATTTGCATTTCCATATGAACTGCAAGCTTTGTGGGTTAAACTGGCAGGGTGGATGCAGTCTCCAGGATTAGATAAAAGCTGTGTACTTACTGATTTTTTTTGCCTATTTCTCTGCCTTTTTTCTTACAAAATATGATGTTTATACTCCATGTTAAATTCTAATTATAAATATTGGAAATTTCCTTGCATGAAAATAAGATGCAAACATAGGAATATGAATGGATAAGTAGGATGAACAACATGATTCTAAAAATCTTCAGCTGGGGGTTTGGGTGCAGGTGGGAGTGCAAGGTGCAGGCTCCGACTAGGAGGCATTTACCACAAGCTGCTCCCGGTCAGCGGTGCAGAGGGCTCAGGCAGGCTGCCTGTCTACCGGGGACCCATGCCGCTTCCAGAAGTGGCTGGTTGCTGGCACGTCTTGCGTGTGGCCCCGTGTGTGTGTGTAGCGGGTATCTGTGTGCTACCTGTGCCTGCAAGTGCTGCCCCTGCTGCTTACATTGCCCGGGAACCAGCCAATGGGAGCTACATGAGTGTGTTGCAGACATGTGCGAGCAGCCAGCCACTTCTGGGAGCAGTGTGGGGCAATGGCAGGCAGCCTGCCTGAGCCTGCTGCCTCACTGGACTTTTAGCCCCGGAGATCACAATCAACTGGCCAAGGCTTCAGGATCGACCAGTCAATTGCAATCAATGTGTTGGTGACCACTGATTTAGTGAATAGAGTGCTGTACTGGGAATCAGGAACCGTGATTCCTATTCCTATCTTTATCACTAACCTCCTATGTGACCCTGAGCAAGTCATTTCACTTCCCTATACCTCTGTTATGGGAGTTCAGAGTAGATAATTACTATGGCCTTTCCTGACCTTGTATGAAATGATTAAAAACAGCAATATTCTTGACTTGCCATTTGTAATGTACATTTAGAGCTTTGTGAACTTGGCTGTTCCAAACATTAGTGTGCCTACAGTATTAATGTTAATTCTAGTTTCAATCCAGCCATTTAAAGCGGTAAATGAAAGTTTAGATGTTATGTTTTTGTTGATTCGTTTCTTTTAGAACATGGACGCTGTGTGGCACACCAGAATACCTTGCGCCAGAAGTGATACAGAGTAAGGGTCATGGAAGAGCTGTGGACTGGTGGGCTCTAGGAATTTTGATATTTGAGATGCTGTCAGGGTAAGTGTTTCTCTGGTGATACTAAGTACATAACGTTCACTCTATTTCAGTATTCCAAATAACAAGTTTGAAATATCTGGGTATATGTTTAGTCTATTACTAATAGATTATCTTGTCTTACTGTGAAGAAAAGAATTAAGAGCCTATGAGAGAGATTGCAAAGATGTACTCTATTAGGAATGCAAAAGAATTTAGCCATACAACTCCCAATAACCTGACTAGAGGGAGATTTTGAAGCAAAATCCCAGTTTACAGTTATGAAAATATTCTGCTCAAAATTCTGCAATTCTATATTCTCCCATCATGGAGTTCAGTTTGAGCCTCCATAAAGTATTTATTTAATAACCAATTATACCTTTCTCAAAGGTTGAGCGTCCTGCAAACTGGCACTGTAACTTGTCTTTTTGGCAATTCTTTGAAGCAAAGAGAGCAAGCTTCATAAAGAGTAACTCACCTGATTTACAGTTCAAGAATTAAAATATATGTATATATTTAAACACATTTCTCTTTTTCCTTTAAAAAAAAAAAAGAGTTATGATCAAACTTCATTATTTTCTACCCTCTCACTCTAATTTATATTTCAGTTGGAAGCTTAAGTGTTTTTTAGAGTTTAGATTTTGTGCATGGACTGTTCTTGTGCAGAGAAAGGCTACTAGTTTGCTCTAAGGAGCCTGGTTTAACTTTAAGACTGAGACTTTAACAACTATATCAAAAACCTCTCCTATCTTATGGAAGTTGGAACATGGCAATTGGAAAACAGACACTGCATTATTTCATTTTGTGCACTCTGTTATGGTGCTTTATTTCTTTGAATGAAAAGTTTATTCCTAGTATAGTAAATTCCAAAAAGGCGCAGGAGGAGAGGAGTAAAAAAGTAAAAGCTATCTAGGGATTCTTTCTTGAGTTCATATGCTTATAAACTTTATTTCCAACAATATTTTGGGATTCACTAGATGGCGGTGTTCTCAGAAGACAAACTTAAAATCTTTGCCACTAAAGAAATATTTCTTGACATTACAAATACATTCATGTAAGTATTTGAGTTAAATATTTAAGGAGGATAATTGAAACTCTTATGTTAGGTTTTTAATCAATGCAATTTTTAAAATGAAAAATAAAAGGAAAATTAATATAGTTCTCCTGTTTCAGCTATTTGATTATACCGAAAATAAAAGCCCAATTGAGTATTTACTTGTATATTATACATAAAGACTTCAAAAATGTTTTTAAAAGTTATACCTTTCTTTGCATGTGCACTGCATATCTGCTGAAAGTATACTGGGGGGAAAAAAATGAGGACTGATGGAATTTTATCACTAATGCTGCCATACAGCAGTATAAAAGGGTATCTCTTCGGGCCACCCATGTGTCTTGTGCCTCTTTGTGCTCCTGTACAAGGGTATGAAGAGTAGAATGGCTGGCTGTAACCCTCCCTCATTTCCCATTTACTGCCTATGGCAGCAAGACAGAACCCACCGAGTATCTGACCTATCACTCTCTTCTGAGACTTTAAACAGGTTCTTTTTTAACATTTTAGGAGACAAAATCTTATCTCATACTTCCATTTCAGAGATGTCATCCTCCAGCCCCTCCACCCCCCCTCCACACCCATGAAAAAAAAATAAAGAAAATCCAAACTAACACATTGGTCTAGGACCCTCCTGTACACAACCTGGTATAGCAGGGGAAGGCACATCACACGAAACTGCCGTGCCTTCATGGTGGAATCTAAAACTTCAGGATTCAAACCCTTCCTGTCCTGCAATGGGTTAATCCCCTTCAAGAACAGATGTAGGTGATACCTCTTCTGCCTAATGTCAAATATTGGTTATTTAACAGTTAGATGTGTCTATCTGTAGTCATGTCACCAGTTATGCTGCAAAATGAATTTAATGAAGGGATATTGCCATGAATTATGGGTTGTTTTTATAAGGTAGCTCTACATGATAGTGGAACTTACCTAAATAAACAGGGCAGTAGGTTATCTACTGTTCTTTTTTTCTTACAGCTGTCAGCACTTGGATTTATCCTTTTTTTAAATTTTATTTTATTTTTTTATGGGGAGGAGGGGCAGATGCTTGTATAGTACCTTTTAGTGACAAAATCCATATTTAATCCTATGAGAGTGATTTCAGTGCCATCCCATGGATCAGTCAACAAAGGGAGTGGTTTACAATTGTCTTTCTACTGAAATTTATATTTTATCATGGATATTTTTAGTAAAAGTTCATGGATAGGTCATGGGCAATAAAGAAAAATTCAAAGAAACTGTCCTTGACTTACTAAAAATATACATGATGAAAAAGTGATTTAAAGTGGACTTGGAATTTTCATTTGAAGTCAGTGTGGTTTGTAATCATTTTAATATCTTCTGGGACTTAACTCCAGATTTCTGAAGCAGTTGTGCAGAAAGTTCTGACTCTTGTATATAGTGGAACACAGATGCCATGGGAAGTCATAATGAAGCAGGGTCAGGCAATCCCCAGGAAATTTTATCTATCCCTTATGTGACTTTGAAGTTTAAGACTGAAACACTGAATTTGACATGGTATTTTATAGGGAGGCAGTGAGGAAAGCACTGCAGGGGATGTACTTTTGTCAGCCTTCGTTCCTAAACAGACAGTGCTACTGTATTCTAAGTCAACTGTCAGGTTTTTTTTGTTTTTTTTTAATATTGGCAGCTTCATTAATAGCTAGAGAATTTTTATAGTGATCAAGCCTGGAGATGACAAATATGTGAATCACCATAACAAAGTCTGAACATGACAGAAGGGAGACAGCCTACTTGACAGCTGTAGATGGAAAAGGGTGCCTACCATGTCTGTAGCTGTTGGGGAATCCAGAAGCAATGAGAACTCCAGGTGAACAGTGATCTGCAGTGGGTTCAAATTCTGGCCAGGCCTACACTGTGAAGGGACATAGTCAACTTTAATAATACTAAAAAAAAAAAATCTAGATTAAAAAAATCTATTATTGTGACAGGTCATACTGAGATTACAGTAGCTGAAAAAGAATAGATTCTTTTTTTAATTTTATAAACTTGATAACTCATCAATTTTTTGCTGATTTTTCTTATGTTTGTATGAGTCTTTAAAATAGCAGTGGGGTGAGAAACTTTAAGAAAATGAAGGGGAAGATGTTTGTAAAATCACAAATTTGATGGACACTCAGGGGCAAGTGAGGTATCTGTATCTTTATTTAATGACTAATTTCAAGTTGGTGTGGTATCCCATTTAACTTTGCGTTCTGTGCTCCTTTTAAACTTATTAGGGACATTCATCGGATAACTATAATGTTGACTTTTTTTGTTTTGCTGTTCTTTTTTTAAAGGCTAACAAGCTTTTTAAGGAAAACATGCTAACCTTCTTAGAAGTTGCTGAATGTCCTATCATATGTTGCTTAGTCTTTCTTTTGTTTTCTTTTAATAGTTCCACTTGGGTGCTATCAGATTTTCCTCTCATGCAGAATATGGTTACATGTAATAGTCTCCATGTCAATAGTCCTGAGATGCCAATATTCTCAAGAATAGATGAAGAACTCCGCCTCTGGGAATGTATTTGATATGTAGGAGTTGAATGAAAGTGGATATATATAGTCACAAACAAAATCCCTGCTCTATTGCTAGTCATAGGGATTATCCTCATCACTATTAGAAAGTCTGATTAGAGTAGTATCCAATAAAATGAACACAATGCAGTGGAGTGCTTTCTAACCATAACTGAGCATTTAGCATTTTATAAATAGGACCAGTCTTCCAAGATGCTGCCATATTGGTTTTTCTCTGAGATTAATGTTAAAGTTCAAAGCTGTAGTAAGCTATTAAGGGTTTGGAAGAGAAAACAAATGTATACTCCAATAGTGTACTGCTTATAAAATGTGTCTGCAATTGTCAACAGTAGGGAATTATTGAAGCACAAGCTTACATTCCAATATCATTATAGTTTTACTGAATAGAATCCAGATGTCAGCATTGCTTCCTGCTCCAGAAGCTCTCTAAGCACCTGATGGAGCACATATCTGTCCTATGTAGCAGTTACAATTAGACTTGAATGGCATATTTTGCAGAAAGAAATTGCATTTTTAATCTGTGGCAGTGTAATAACTTGTACTGATTGTTAGACTCGTTCATTCCCTATCATATTTCTCAATGTCTCACCTGGATGTTTCCCTGGGAGAGAATCTAGTCATTTAAAAAAAATGTTTTGAGAGAAGTAAGATGGAAGTAACTTCCATCAAAAAAACTTCTTGCATAAAATTCATTCTCTTTCCTTTTACATTATTAATAAAGCTGGATTAACAATTTCCTAATAGAGATTTCTCAGGCACCTAACATTCCTTTTTGTAATTCACACAGCAAGTCAAAAACAGGATTATGAATCTTAATCATAAATACAAAATTGAAACTTTTTTAGAATTTAGTATCATTTTGATGAATAAAAATTACACAGAAGCAACACAATTCTATAGGCAGTTCTAAATAAGAAACAGGACATCCATTCAGTGTCTCTGCTATATAAGGGGGAATAAATTGAGCACATCCAAAATTTGATATCCTCTCTTGCTACATTGTTCGTTCTTGTAGTTGTCCAAGATAGGAATTTAGGCCCAGATTTTTAAATATATTTAGGCACATTTTTAAAAGACAGTTTGGCTTTGATGCCTAAATCCCACTGACATCTGGATTCTGAAGTACTTAAATCACTTTTGAAAATGAGACTTGGGTTCCTAAATTAATAAGTATAGCCATGCCTAAATACCTTTAAAAATCTGGGCCTTAGACTTCAGAAAAACTTGTGATTGTGTGTTCTCATAGACTCATAGATTCTAGGCTCCGCTATTTCATGATGAGATCATCCAAACGAGGTTCATTGTTACTTTTGCCTTTATGGAGAAAAATAAATAAAGATCCCCCCTCTTATCTGTTCCTACCAAAAATATTTTAGTTATCATTCTTTTCTTTAGTGAAGATATGGCTGGTTTTTTTTCTTGGACACTCAAACAGCATCTAGGGAAACTCTGAATTCGGTTGTTGCCTGTGACTGTGGTTTCGTATCTACAGTGTAAGAGGAATGTTAATCCAGTTACTGTACTTGTTACATGAAGATTCTGGTATATTGAAACAATTGTCCAATTAGTATCTACCTGACATACAGTGATTATGGAACAAGAGACTAAATTTAAAAAAAAAAAATAAACTGCAGAAAGAGAAGTCATATAGGAGGAAAATATTTATTGTTATGGCACTAAGGTCTTGTCTAGACTACCAAGTGTTTGCAAAGAATTAGCACCTAATGTACACATTTAAAAAAAGGAGCTAAGCATATTAAAACAGTAGGGAGGAAATTAACTTTTAAAGGTATTAGAACCTAATGTAGATAGGATTTAACATGGTTTTATTCAGCAGTTCTTTAAAACATTTTAGCTAATACATTAAAAACACCAGCCTTCTTCCTAGTCTACACATGGCATTATACTACTAAAGACTCGATGTAAAGTAAAAAATAGTGGTGGTGTTTTCCCCCCCCACCCCCACAGCCTTGACACCAGTGAAGATGAGGAGCTGCAACCCTTTTAAATTTTAGAAGCATAAGCATTGCAAACAGCAACGTCACATTCCATGTATGGAGGCCAAGGGTGGTGGCTGTAAGAACAGTAGTTACACAGTAGCTTCTTTTGGTAAAAAAGATTCCCCTGGGTAACTTTTAGGAAGGTGGATGTCCAGAATTTCAGGAAATGTATGGAGTCCAGAATTCAATTTATTAAACCTACTGAACTGGTATATTTCCACAGTGATACGTGTATCCTTTCTGATGAGCAAACAGGTCAGCCTGTAGAAAGAGAAGCCCAAGAGGGGTTACAAATTCTTAGTTGTTGCAAGAGGTGCAGCAAAAAAAAAAAAGTCCACTGGCTCCTTATTTTTATATTGTCTTTTAAAGGTAAAGAACTACAGCTTCTTAATTCTGGAATTGGCAGCCAAGGTGAAGGGAAAGTCAGTAGTGTCCAGACTAGAAGGGAAGAATTGGTTTTGGTGAGGGCCTCTCAAATTTCACCAATAGGGAAAAAGCCAAAGCACAGATTTTCCAAGGGAAATCTTCCGGCACTATGTGTGACTGACATTTCTATTGTAATATTAAAAATAGTTCTTAGTATTTCAATTTTAATATATTCTGAATGTGTTCTGTACATTCTATGTTTTGCAGAATAGCTACCTTAAATGAGTTACAGAGGTGTGGTTAACCCTGACTTCAGTATGCAATGCCTCAGTGCATACAGAATAACTATGTGCCTAACAATCTGGTCAGCAGATAAATTACTTCAACATTATACATTTCTGCAGATAACTAAAGAAAGCTGTGTTTTGGTTGTTTAATTCAAATAGGTTTCCTCCATTTTTTGATGACAACCCATTTGGTATATATCAGAAGATTCTTGCTGGCAAAATAGATTTCCCCAGACATTTGGATTTGTATGTGAAGTAAGTATATGGCTTTCATCACGGACATGTTTATTTTTAATTACCTCTTTAGCATAGTTTGAAAGGATCTGCATAGGAGGATACCTTCTTGCAGTATTTTAAAATGCTTTGTTGCAAAATATTTTGGACAAAATTTAGTCCTGAAATCAAAATGAAAACATATTTAATAAAGTTTAAATGTTTCTCTCTCCCATCTCCTGTGAACGCCTCTTCAGGCACAAGGTTTCTCACAAGACCATTATTAAAGCTGTATCAGCAGATTTCATGAGCATGCTTCAGCTTATTATAGGTGCTTATGCTGACTGATCCTAGTATCCCATTCTTGTACATATTCTGAACGGTGGCTGCTCTCAAAATGCTGCTGCTGCTGCTACCAGTTTCCTGCAGTTTCCTCTTCTTGTCCATTGTGTTTTAATACAATCCTTCTCAACAAAGAGTACACATCTCCGTATGTGCTGTCTGTAGTAATTTCTGGGTACATGGCCAGAAGGCGAACAGTACAAAGTTGGTTTCTTTGTCATTGATAACTAGGCCATCGTGATGAAAAGCAATTAAACCTAGGGTACTGTCAGCATCTGTTTGTATTTCTCAGTCACACTGACTCGTAATCACTGACTTGTATTATCTGGTAAATTCTGATGCCATGAAAGACATTCTAATCCCCGCACTCACCAAGTGTATCCAAGTTCCATTGTAAATTGAGAAAGATGGCCATCAGTGAGCAGTTAAGCTCCTTTAGGTATCATACCCTTTGAATACTCTCTTTTTTTTTTTTTCTGGTTCTCCTCATACTTCTCTAGGTATTTTTATAGTGTCTGTCCTGATGGGTAATCTTCCTCCTTCCTCTCCACCTTCGGGGGCGAGAGGGTCGCACATGGCTCTGTTCTTCACCCCTCAGTTCTTTTTACATCTTTTTGGATGAGCTCATCTAGTGCTTCTTTATACTGTTGACTCACCAATCTATCATTTCACTCCTAACTTGTTTCCCACTATCCAATTCTGTATTTCATCCTACCTCTTTGACATCTCTTCCTTGACTTCTCACCATCAACTTAAACAGAACTCCCTATTTTTTTTACTATGAACTCAACCATTATTCTTTCATTTTTGACACATCCCTTCCTTTTCCCCCCCTCACATCCAGGATGTGCCCAAATAATTCTTTCTCCACAACATTTCCATGATGTCTAGCCATTAAAGACTCTTGGCAAGGCTTTGATACTGCAGCCTCTTTTTATCTTTCCCTATTGATGCCCATACCATTCCCTATAATCCTTAGAGAAAACAGCTGCTTCTGTAGACTGTTGATCTGACTTTGCCACACCACTTTCTCCTCTTCCACTATTTCAAGTTCAAGTTTCTTGTTACTGCCAGTAAGGCCCTACATAACTCTCTGCCTTTTCTACTTCTAACCTAGTCTTTTTTCACATCGCTTTTCACTCTGCCTCTGATGTCATCATTGTTGCCAGTTTATCTGACTGTCCTGCAACAGTCTGTGCTTTATTCCTTCCCATCCTCTACATGCAAAATGCCTTTCCTGAACTTTCATGCCCTGACCATTATCCTTTTCTAGTTCAAATCTATTTTCAAGGCCCATTTCTGACACAAATTATGAGACTTTAGCCATCTAATAATCCCTTGGTTTGAAGGTATTTGTCTGTAGCTGTCCACTGCCCACCCTGTTAAAATAGAACTACTAATAGGTGTGTCAGCCACCTCCCTGACCACTCTGTTTTGAAAAGTGTGTGGTTTTGGTTTTTTGGGTAAACTCTTCAGGGCGAAGATGTCATCTTGTGTTTTGGAAATGCATAACAATGGGGGTGCCACTGCAGTCTAAATAATTATTGAGCAGGTCTGATCTAGGATGTCGGCACCTACTTGAATTCAACACTATATGTAATAAACTGTTAGAACATTTGACTTTTTAATCCTGTGTATAAAGTAGGACATTAAGGAAGCACTACACTGTCTCTTGATACAGATGTTAATTTGAATACATTCACAGCTTCAGTGACAACTCAAGATCATTGAGTCAGTTCTGTCTCAGCTGTGTATTTCCTGCATTTCCAAGGCTTGTTTGAGGAACAGTCAAAAGATCACTACAACTTACTCCAAGAGTCATCAATTGAATAACACAATTCTGATTTAAATGACACAGTAAATGACTACACAAACTTGTTCCTAACCCAGTGGGATCTAGCAATAGATCTGGCCCTTCATTTCTAATTTGACTTACTTTTCACTCTTCTATTTGAAAGGGTGTCTATTTGTTTAGAACAATAATGGTTAGATTTCTCCCCCTCCCTCACCCATCCTTAAGTGTCCTCTGGGATGCCCAGGGAGGAAAAGAAATGCCTTCAGGAATGACTACAAATGACTGAATCACAGGACTGAATCTAAATCCAGCCACTTACTGGCTGAAATGTTTATGGGAGATTAGGAAATCTCCTTCCAATTTCACTTTTGTATTCCCGCATGGCTGGCAGCTGAAGTTTTTTTTGTTTTTGTTTTGTTTTTTCCACTGAGTTTCAGAAATATTTGCTTTGTCACATATGACAGTTTTCAAGCTGTTTAGAAAATTTATTATTCAGTTCATTATTCTCAATATGCCAAACTAAGATTCCTAGGTTTCTCAAAGGAAAAAAACTATATTTATTTGCTGAGTTGGATAAATATAGATCTGATTTTTTTTTACTTCACAATCTTTCTCTGAGGCACTCCTGTTTTGAAGTCCTTTCATACAAGGAAGATTGCAGTAGCACCTCTTTCTTCTTTAGGCTGCAGAACAGTGAAGATGGCTAAGCTGTGTGTTTTGTATTAGACATTGATTATTGTGGAACATACAAAACTGTTGTTTTGCTTTCATTGAAGAGGTTAAGTTGTAGATAATTAAGAATATAACCACTGAGAGCACATGTAATTCACTCTAGAAATTTGTTGTTGAATTTCTCTGTAATACCTGTGTGTATCCAGGGTAATTTCACTGCCTTAGGACTCCAGTGAAGTCTATTTTAGGTCGACTTACAGCCACCACAGTAATTACTACCCTCCTGTTGGTCATCCTCACCAGGAGCGCTTCCACTGACCTGAGGTGCTGAGCCCTCCATGCTGGGAGCACAGCTGCCCTCCACCCCTACCCCAAGCTTTTGGCACCCTGCTCCTAGCTGGGAGTAAGGGGCAGCCTTCTGGGCTCCTCACTTCCCGAAGAGAGGAACCTCTGGGCAGCACCCTGGCTGGGAGCATGTACCTAGGGGCAGCCGGGCTTTAGATGCTTTCTTGTCAATTTCACAGCTCTAGCACAGAGCCATGAAATTAAGACAGCCAACAGAAGATGTAAGACGGCATCTCCCTAACTACACCAACATAAGCCATACGCCTCTCATGGAGGTGAATAGTTATGTTGGTGTAGTAGGGCACTTACATTGGCAGGACAAGGTTGTAGTGTGTACGCTGACATAGGTCAACGTTAGATGATTTGTTTAGACCAGACCTTAATGGAGTTGTTCTGGATTTACAGTGGAATAACAGAACAAAATGTAATCCTTGATTTTGTTGTTAACATAGTACTTACAAATGTATTTACATAACACTTTTCATTTTCTAAGTGTTGTCTCAGCTTTTAAAAAGTTGAATTTAGCTTTATGCAAAGCTCATAAAACAATATTAGGGTCTTAAAGTATACATTTCATTTTCTGCAGAGGACTTCTGAATGCAAGCTAGTCCCCACTATATTTTAAACAGAGAACTTACTGTTCCACATTTTCTCTATTTTTAACCAAGGTAGAATTCAGTGTATTATTGGCTGAAACCTAATGATTGAAAATTATCTCTTTCTTTTTTAATTTGCTATAAGATCTAGTCTAAAACCATGCTCTGAAGGAAGTTCAGTTTTGACTTGAGATTTGGAATGCCTAACAAAATGCAAAGGACGTTTCAGGCAAGGAACTTGCATCCCAAGTCTTTTCTTAAGAAACTACACTCTATAGAGAGATTCACCACTGTTCCACTGAGACAGGTTACCTGTTTTCATACTAGTCTTGAACCCTTTGAATGTAAAACATTCTGAAATAGGGAAAACATGAATTGTTAAAATGCACAAAATATTTATGATGGTAAAATAAAAGTGCTTCCAGTGGTCTGCAGTATGCATATCCTAATGAAATAAAACAATGACAAATTTATCCTCTGTTACAGGGACCTTATTAAAAAGCTTCTAGTGGTTGACAGGACAAGGCGATTGGGAAATATGAAGGTTAGTGTTAAATATGTTTAAAAACGTACGTGTGAATTTTGAGGTCCACTTGTGCTTTTGTTGTGTTACTTAGGACTGAACATCTGAATTAGCATATGAAAAATATTAAGTTACATTTTTGTGTAACCCACCAGTGGGTTAGCAGGCCACATTTTAAGGGTTCCTAGTCGGTGAAGTACATACCCCTCATTAAAATCGTTTGCATAGCTATCTCTGTACTGTATATCTGAAAAAAATATGTTCAAAGTTCTTAATGTTGGTTTCTTAGTTATTTTCTTTTCAGGGTGGTTTTGATTTAAATCAGTAGTTAGAAAGACTCAATTTAATCATGGTTTTCGCCATAAAAGTGCATTCTTGTTGGTTGTTATAACCTTAATGCATATTCTTCACAAGTCAGAGATAGATGTAGGTTTCATTTTTAGAAAGTACACACTATACATTTTTAAACAGTGATTTATTTTGAAAACTTATCAGATTAGTTTTACAGGTATATCAGAACATGAATGATTGATTGGTTATTTCATTTACCAAAGGTCATTGAAGCAGATAGTTCACCTCCCAATGACTTCATAAATATCTCCAATTGAACAGGTTAATCATTAATATTTGGAGGATTTTCTTGCCGTGCTGTATTAGGAGGAGAACATCACCAGACAGACATTTAGATTGTTTTATTTAACTAAAACAACAACGTTAAGTATTCTGGGCTTTTTTTCTTCAACAGCAAACATATAATATTTTAACAAAACAAGCATATGTCCCTTGCTTCTCACATTTATCTCCAGACTTCTCCTTGTCCAGATCTATTCTGCTCCCAACAGTCTTCTATTCATTGAACTTTTTGAAACTTTGCACTTTTTAGAGAGAGGTAAGGAACTGACTCTGTACACAAATTTGCAGAGGGACAATAGAGTTGAGTTCTGTTGTTTTTCACCTCTATATATTATGTATTTAAAAACATGTTTGCTGTTAACAAGCATGTTACCTCTGGAGACAAAAATCCACAGTTTAAGAACTGCAAAACTAAGCATCTCTGATGGTATCTTCTAGACTGAGCATTGACTCCCGTTGGGTAGATAGAAAGATTAATCTAAATAATCTATACAGAAGCCTGTGGAACCCCTTAAGATTGGGTCCCTAATCCATGAACTATTGGCATTCATTTACAAAACTTTTCTTAAACATTACATTAATATATTGTCTCATATGATAGAATTAGAATTTATAATCCCTATTCCGTGATGAGATACATTATAACTCAAAGGTATCTTAATTAAAACTATCTTTAGATAGTTTATTTTTTTCCCCGTCAAAAAGCATTTTATCAAAAAAAAATCTAATTTAAATAAAAAAAAATCCAATTGATTTTTATCCACCCTGATTTTTTTTTTAGCAGCATTATTTCACTTTTCTCTGTTCACCTTTTACAAGTGATAAAGTGCCAGGAGAGAGAGGATATTGGAGAGGATATACCCACTGAACCCAAAACTGGGTATGGAGATGCTTCACACTCTCCCATGTCCTTGTACCATGTGTATGAGATCTTGGGTGCCACTGGATCTGTCAATGCAGATCCCCTCATCCTTTCTCTGAATTATCTTAATACCCTATGCAGAGCCAGGCCAGTACCCTTTCTGTGAGTACAGACACCACTCCATCTATTCCTCACCACCGTCCTTTGCAGCCCAAAGTGGGGGCTTATGTGGTCCACAGGGCTTTGCGCTGGCCCTTCATGCCACTGAGAAATTTTGTCCAAAGTGTATAACTAGGGTTAAAAGGTTTTCAGAAATAAAATAGAAATATATTATAAATAAGAGTGAATTTGTGTAGTATCTATTTTTTATACTCACTGGTTATTTAATGCTCTTGTGAAAGCTTTGAAATGTTTTTCATATTTCCCTTCATACTATAGGGTTATGGATGACTTCTGGGCTTCTGTGATTTTTTTTTTTGTTAATATAAAGTTTGAACCTGAGGGGGCAGGAGAACAGCTATAATGAAATACATAGGTTAAGATTTTATGGCATACGCATTCTTATAATCTTTTTGTTTTGTTTTATTTAAAGAATGGAGCAGATGATGTGAAACGGCATCGGTGGTTCAGGTCTATAGATTGGGATGCTGTACCTCAAAGAAAACTAAAGGTATTTTGTACAAAAATCTTATGTAGACTATGGTAATCAAAAATCATCCATGCAAAATTTCTTCTGGTACTATATAGGGGTATAATGTTGCATGTGTATTCAGTTCAGATCTATTACAGAATAATTTGAAATGTATAGTCATGTGATGCATATTAATTCTTTAAAAGAATTTGCTTTTCACTAGTCCATATTTAACATCTTCCAAATTGGTATGGGTTTACATTACAAAATCCCTAAAATAATCAGAAAATTATATCCTGTATTACATACATGTCTCATTTCACAAGAACTAGTTAATAGCTATTTTTCAAAAATAATTAGAAATATTTTATTCTGGATTTGAGTCTCGCTGCTGAATTTCAGTGCAGAGAGATCTTTAAATAAAATTTAAAGCATCTAGGGGGAAAATGAATTTATTATTAAAGTTCTAACAGATACAGCAGCACTAAATTCAGCCAGTATAGAGGAACAAATGTTATGTAAAATATACCAATTTTGAAGATGCTCATTTAAGTTCTTTTGCAGGTAAAACTTCTTCCTTCTTTTAAAAAAGAAAAAAGTTCCAGGTGGTACAATTCCACCTAATTATTAGTAATATGATTTATTCCACCACATAATGTCAGTCTAGTGCTACTCAGATACATTTCTGCTTGCTTGCTTATATATGTATGTGAAGCGGTAAACTTCTGGATAGAATTTCTGGATGGAATCACTGAAACTTCTTTAGAGCAAAGAGATTGATTTTTGCTCTGTTCCATGTAGATGTTGTTTAAAGAGAAACCATATGTGGCTGTTCTATGTTAGAACCCTTAAAGCTTCACTTCAGATGTTTTATCAATATACATTGTCATCTCATATTTTTTCAAACTCTCTGCTCAAGAACATTTGAGCAAGCAAAACTGTGTGAATTTGGGGACATAATTCAGAAAGAGAATGTTTTTAAAAGTATATAGTACTTAAATTGAACGTGTCTGAATGAGAACTGTACTACTGAGATACTTTTAATAGAAAGACACATTTACTTACCTATTATACTAAGCCAATTAATATCCAGATAAAAGATACATGAGCCACTGAATGTTAGCGAGGAAAGCCTCAACTCCAAAGAGCCTTGATATTCTTCGAATAGCCCACCGTTTGGGCTATTCAGATACTGAATTGCAAGTTTGTGGTGGTCTAAATAAGACATGATTAGTTCCTGTGAAGTTTGACACTACACCTTATTGTCACTTGAAAAGATGCAACCATATCACAAACCCTCCTACTGTAGACACAGCTTATGTTTGCAGAGAAGTACTTTTGTCTGTATAGCTTGTACCAGTTCTCTGAGTAAAGTAATCCTTAACTGAAAAAAATACTTCTCTGCCAATATAACTCTGTCTACTCCAGGACTTTTGCCAGTATGAAAATGCCACCAAAAATCACACTCCCTAACTGATGTTAATATACTGGCAAAAGTTTCTAATGTAGAGCTGCCGTCAGTGTTTTTGATGGGTTAATTATATGCACAGCTGTTCTTCTGGAGACAAAGGAAAGTCTATAAAAAATTTTAAGACTTTACACTTGAATATTTTTGATTTAAGAATCTGAATACAGAGAATTATTTTCTCATGGTATATAAGCTTTGTTGGTATGGGTTGTTTTTTTACTAAGAATCAATTATAAATGTGTAGTTTGGGGAGGAGGGAACAGGATAATAAATATAGAAAAGTAAATTGAGGCTGGGATTTTAAAAGGATCTTAAAGGAGTTTGGCATCTATAACCCATTGAAACACAATGGGAGTTGGGTGCCTAAATCCCTTAAGCCCCTTTAAAATACCCAGCCTCAGTTAATTCCCTTTTCTATATTTATCATCCTGTTTCCTCTTTTCCCATAACACTTTTAAGATCCTTTTAAAATCCCAACCTAAAACTGAATCCAAGCAACTCCTTCCTCACCTTCATCCATCATCACAAAGAAAAAAAAAAGTTGAAAGGGAGGCGAATGGATTTTGTAGTTCATTATGCCTTTAATCAAAATGCTAAGCTCTTTTCTGTGAACCTTTTAAATGAAATACATTCATGCTGCTTCTGAAGAACCCATACAATTAAATCTGTGGGGTGGGACTTGTGGGAGAAAGTTTCTTCATTCTGTCTTGATTCTGGGACTGGAAGTTATGGGTTTCAGCTGTGTAGCTTATACACAGAAGATTCGTAGATCTGCATAATGTATTATGAAAAGCATCTCGTTCTGATGCCATCTGGGAGAGGACTACTACATTTTTCCTGCCAATCTGACCAGTGGAGCTAAAAAGCCAAAGGAGAGGAGCAGTACTGAGCATCCTAGGCCGCCCATTTCCCCTCCCTGTCCCCCCTGAGTGCCCCCCCATTTTTCTCAGGGGGATATAGTAAAAGTCATGGACAGGTCATGGGCCGTGAATGTTTGTTTACTGCCCATGACTAGGGTTGCCAACTTTCTACTTGCGCAAAACTGAACACCCTTGCCCCACCCCACCTCCAAGGCCCTGCCCATGCCCTGCCACTTCTCCAAAGCCTCACCCCCTGCTCACTCCATTCCCCCTTCCTCTATCATTTGCTCTCCCCACCCTCGCTCACTTGCTCATTTTCAGCAGGCTGGGGTGCAGGAGGAGTGAGTGCTCCAACTGGCAGTGCGGGCTCTGCGGTGGGGCATGGGATGAAGGGTTTGGGGTGCAGGAGGGGGCGGTGGAGCCGAGGGGTTCAGAGTATGAGAGTGGCTCTGGGCTGAGGCAGGGGGTTGGGGTGTAGGAGGAGGTACAGGCCCTGGGGTGAGGGGGGTGGGCTCTGTGTGGCTGGGGATGAGGGATTTGGGATGCAGGAGGGTGCTCTGGGGTGGGACAGAGGGGTTCAGAGTGTGGGAGGGGGCTTTGTGCTGGGGCAGGGGTTTAGGGTGAAGGGGGATGTGAGGGCTCTGGCTGGGGGTGCAGGCTCTGGGGAGAAGCCTGTGATGAGGGATTGGGATGAAGGAGGGGCCTCTTATCTGGGGCAGAGGGTTAGGAAGCGGGGGGTGGGAGGGCTACGCAAGAGGTGCGGGCTCTGGGGTGGTGGAGCTGAGGGGTTCAGAGTATGGGAGGGGCTCTGGGCTGAGGCAGGGGGTTGAGGTGTAGGAGGAGGTACAGGCTCTGGGGTGTGGGTGTGGGCTCTGATGTGTGGCTGGGGATGACGGGTTTGGGTGCAGGAGGGTGCTCCGGGCTGGGACTGAGGGGTTTGGAGGGTGTCGGGGGGGGGGGGGGGGGGGTTCGGGTTTGGGGCTGTGAGGGGTTCAGCCTCGGTTGGGTTCCGGAAGCAGCGGCATGTCCCACTGTGACGTTGCACTCCATATGTTTTATAAAAATATGTTTATAAGTGTTGATATGATGTAACTGGAATATGCTTTATGCAAAAGGTCTCTTTTTAAGGTGTCATTACAAAGCTTATAATCTACAAAGTGTGATCATACTATTTGTATGAATGTATCATTCTTGTATCTAAAACTAGAAATATGAAATATAACTGAGGTCCTATTGTAATTATGCAAAGTGTGGGTCATCAATGGTGGTTTGGAATCTTGATGGCTCCCATTAACTAGGACAATTAGTTGTAAATGGCTGTTTACTTGTAAGTCTTCTTTACAAGCCCTCTTTGTGTGCCAGCAAGTGGGTAATGAAGTCTTCAGTGACATGATCATGTTACCTGAACTGGAATCCATCTTAAACCTGTTGCTTTTCCATTTAGAAGGAGGGGTGAGGACCCAAAGAGACAAAGGATTCCCACCTTGTGCCAAAGCTATAAAAGGGGATGGAACAGAATAAAGAGGGCTGCTAGTCATGCGAAATCCCCTAGTTACCACCTGAGCTGGAACTAACAAGAATTGTACCAGGGGAATGGATTGGGCCCAGACTAGGAAGAAGTCTAGTCTGTAAAAGAATCTTATTGGAAAATCTCTGAGGGCGAGATTTATCTGTAATGAGTTTCTTAATGTATTAGGCTTAGACTTGTGTGTTTTGTTTTGTTTTGCTTGGTAACTTACTTTGTCTGTTATTACTTGAAACCACTTAAATCCTACTTTTTATACTTAATAAAATCACTTTTGTTTATTAATTAACACAAAGTAAGTGGTTAATACCAGGGGGAGCAAACAGCTGTGTATATCTCTCTCAGTGTTATAGAGGGTGGACAATTTGAGTTTATCCTGTAACAGCTTTATACAGAGTAAAACGGATTTATTTGGGTTTGGATCCCATTGGGAACTGAGTGTCTGGGTGTTGGAGACAAGAGTACTTGCTGAGCTGTTTTCAGTTAGTCTGCAGCTTTGGGGGCGTGGACCAGACCGGGATGTATGTTTTCAGCTGGCTAGCATGTCTGGCTCAACAAGGCAGGATTCTGGAGTCCCAAGCTGGCAGGGAAAACTGACTCAGAGGCAAATTCAGCACATCAGGTGACAGTCCCAAGGGGGTCTCTGAACTTCTCACACTCCCCTCTAGCTCTTATGGGGAGGTGCAGCCGGGTGGCTCTGCGTGCTGCCCTTTCTGCAGGCACCGCCCCCTCCGCTCCCATTGGCCACAGTTCCCAAACAATGGGAGCTGTGAAGTGGCCTTGGGGCACAGGCAGCATGCAGAGCCACCTGGCTGCCCTTATGTGTAGGAGCTGGAGGGGGGACTTGATGGCTGCTTCCTGCCAGCTGCATGGCGCAGAGGCTAGCAAGGAGCCTGCCAGCCCAACCATGCAGTGCCACCACGTAGACAGTCAATAGCGCAGTCAGCAATGCTGACTGAAGCTGCCAGGATCCCTTTTTGACTGGATGTTTCAGTTGAAAATCTGACACCTGGTCACCCTGCCTGTGACCTGTCTATGACTTTTACTAAAAATACCCGTGACTAAAATGTAGCCTTACTTATATGAGTATCATCATTCCCCCTCCCCCCTCAGTTCCATATTGATCATGTGACTTTGGATGTAACACTGAAATAACTAAGGAAAACCATCTATATCCCATATCTAACAGGAATAATCTTAATTTCAGAATTTTTTCATTATTATTAATTCCTTCAGGGAAAGTTATGTTCTGCTCTGTTAATGGCTTGTAGCAAATTATATGAATAATGCTTTATATTAGGCGGTTTGATAGTCCAGTGCCTTTGCAATGCCAAGCAGAAGATGCAGGTTTGATTCACAATGATAAATTTGCTCCCTAGGTAGTAGGGGATGAGAGTTGTGTGAGAGAAGGCAACATCTGTTTGCTTTACACAAACCCATCTGCCTAATGAAAGAGAGAGATAAAGGGAGCCCCATTCTGTACTTCAGGCCCAGAAGAAGAGTAGGCTGGTGATTATGTACTAGATGTAAGATGGGAAAGGCTATGGAGACTGGGGATTCCCAGGCCAATATTAGAAATGCAAAAGACCTTCAGGGGAAGCTAAGAACAGATGGTTCCTCACAATATCTCCACATTTGCTTTAAAAGTTCTACTGGGATGAAATATATACTTTTGTTAATAAAACACTGTAAAATCAGCATTTTATGATGTGGCTACTTTTTCTTAAAATAAAAAGTAATTTGAACTGCTGAAAGCTTTTCTCCTGCATGGGTTTATTGCCAGACTAGAAAAAGCATAAGATATTAATGAAGTGCAGTATCTGAGTGAAACATTTTAATGCACTTACAAGCAATCAGTTTGATAGGTTTGGGGTGTTTTCTAAGCCAAAATATACAAATCTCTCTTAAGGAGTGGTTGGAAAGAGACACATTTGTTGCCAGCAAAAGGACCTGCTGATGTCACGGCAAGGACATATTAAAAATAGGTTAATATTTAATGTGACCAAATCACTTCTTAATACTCAGCAGGAAAAAGTCATATTATATTTAACTCTCTGAAATTTTAGTCACTAAGCAATTAGTCAAAGCTTCCAAGAATGTTTTGTTACAATCTAATCTCTTTACTGTATTACTAAGGTACCCTTCACCATAGTATACAAGCACTGTGCAACAATTGAGAAGCCTTGAGCATGCCTACAAATGATTAGAAAATCATCTCCCCTCTTTCCTAATTTTAAGAGGGGTGCGGGAGAGTATTTATTTGTTTTTATCCTTACTACTTTACCTCGTCCTTTCTCTCATGATGTTTATTCATTTCTTCTTGTCTCCTGCTTTTCTTCCCTGTTACCCCATTAATGTTAAGGAAATACCACCACAGGAGCAAGGCCTTTTGCAATATGTAATAATTGGCCCTACTTTATTTACGAATATTGCCCGGTATAGAGTCAGTGCTAAGATGCCCATTGATCCTTAAAGAGAGTTAAAAGATATGACTATTGATGGTGATCAAATCTCTAGGAGAAAACAGATTAGTTAAGGATGGAGCTTCAGCCTTATGTAATCTTTGTGTTCTTTTGGGTTTAATTCAGAGTCAGCATTATTCCAGAGCATTTTTCTTAGCTCTGCTCATCTTTCTATCAAAAATTAAATCACAGAAATTTTATTCTGTTAATAGATCCATCATATGTGAAAATATGAATGCCCCCTCTAAAATTGTTCAAAGTACTGCTGTCAGGAACCTCCTCCTGTCTCATTGCACAGACCACATCAGCCCCCTTCCACCCTCATGTCTGTCCCTTTGTCCTAGACCAGGGGTCAGCAACCTTTTAGAAGTGGTGTGCCAAGTCTTCATTTATTCACTCTAATTTAAGGTTTTGTGTGCCGGTCATACATTTTAATGATTTTTAGAAGGTCTCTCTCTATAAGTCTATATATTGTATATATAAACTATTGTTGTATTGTAAAATAAACAAGGTCTTCAAAATGTTTAAGAAGCTTCATTTAAAATTAAATTATAATGTTGATCTTACGCTGCCGGCCAGCTCAGCCCACTGCTGGTCTGGGGTTCTGTTCACCTCAGCCGGCAGTGGGCTGAGTGAAGCCTGCGGCTGAGACCTCGGCTGGCAAGGGTCCAGCAGCCAGAACCCCAGACCGGCAGTAGGCTGTGCGGGGCTGGTGGCTGGGATCCAAGACCAGCAGTGGGCTGAGCGGACTTCCATCCACTGGCTCCTGCCAGCCGGGATCTCAGCTGCCAGATCCACTCAGCCCACTGGCGGTCTGGGGTCCCAGCCCTGCCTACATACAGTGGGCACCTACTTTCTCCCTGGTTCTGGCCCCTTCTGTTCCTCTCTCTGCACTGAGCTGAGGGTGGGAGTGCACTGAGCACAGGGCTAGGAGTGAAGGGTCTGGCCAGGAGCTAGAATGGGGGAGGGGGATCAGGGTTGGGGCAGGAGGTTTGATTGTGGGGCACTTACCTGGGCTTCTCCCATTTGATGCGAGGGGTGTAGGTGGGAATGTGGGGGGGGGAGTGCAGGAGCTCCCATTTGGTGCTCAGGGTGGGGATGGGGATATGGGGGGGGAGCGAGAGTCAGGGCTGGAGACATGTGAGGGGGGTGCAGGTGTAAGGGCAGATGGGGGCTGGGTATGTGTGGCGGTGCCAGAGTCAGGGGTGGGGCGGGGGTGAAGGAGTTAGGCAGAGGACTGGGTGTGTATGAGGGAGGTACAGGGCTCAGGGCAGAGGGCTAGGTGACTGCCCAACACCCCACCCCCTATATAAGCCTTCCTCCTCCTTGTCCCCTGACTGTCCTGACCCTTATCCACACCCCTGCCCTCAGACTCCCCAGATCCCTGAGGACTCCCATGCCTATCCAACCACACCCTGCCCCCTGACAGGACCCCCAGAACTCCTGACCCATACAACCCTCCCTGCCTGCCCCAACCCTTGCCCACACCCCTACCTCCTGACAGGATCCCCAGAACTCCTGACTCATCCAACCCACCCAGCTCTTTGTCCCCTGACCACCGCCCCAAAGACCCTCCCATCCTAACTGCCCCCTCCCCCCAGGATCCTCCTTGCTCCCTGTCCCGTGACTGCCCTGACCCTTATCCACTCCCTGCCCCCTGACAGACCCCGGGACTCTCATGCCCCATCCAAACCCCCTGCTCCCTGACTGCCCCCTCCAGAGCCCCCCCACCCCCATCCAACCCACCCTGCCTTCTGTCCCCTGACTGCCCTCACCCCTTATCCAACTCCCCAAGTCCCAGATCCCTTACCATGAGGCTCTAAGCAGAGCCAGATACGCTGCCCACCAGGAGCGCGCAGCCCCACCCCTCAGAGAGCTGCGTGCGCGGCGGCAGGGCTCCAGGGGACGGGGGGAAGGTGGCCAGCAGCTTAATGTGCTCGGCTGGGCGCTCCGGCCTGGGAGCATGGACCTCACGGCTTGCCGCGCCAGGAGAGGGGGGCCATTTGCCCACCCCATGTGCCCTGTGTTTCTGCTCCCTGCCCCCACAGGGGGAGTGGAGGGCAGAGGAGAGCAGGCCAGCCTGGGCAAGATTTTTAATGGCACACTGGAGTCCCAGCAGGCAGCATCGTGACATTAAAAATCGGCTTGCGTGCCGTCTTTGGCATGCATGCCATAGGTTGCTGACCCCTATTTTAGATAAACTCCTGGTCTTCATCTTTAAGGTCCTTCAGCATTAAGCCCGGACCTATTAGGCATACTAGGTTGTTGAGCCATTGATTTCTGCCTTCTTTCTACCAGTCGTAGCAACCTAGAGCACTTGCCTCTCCCTCAGCCACTCCCATCCCAACTCTTCATAAATGGGAGAAAAACTCCTAGTTGAATCCATAAATCTTACCCTTCAATTCTCTACTCGCAAACCACTTCTTCCATAATGCCTTGAGTAAACTGCACCCTGATAATAGTATGCAGGTGGCACTTGTAAATCATGCCCCTGACTATGTGATTCTTAGCCAATCTTATTTTTGTTATCCTGTTCCCCTCATCACCCCTGTCCCTCTCCCATATGCATTTTTCTCTCTTCCTCTTGTAGTCTGGTATTTTAGACTGCAAGCTCTTTGAGCAGGGACTGTCACTTACTGTTTATACAATGTTTACAATGTGGGCACCAACCTGTTTGGTCTCTAGGCACTACTACAGTATGTGTTCAAAAAGATGACAAATAACTGAGAATTGTTGTGGTATGAAACATCTATTTCATTTTTGTGTTGTTTATTTCTCATCAGCCTCCTATAGTGCCGAAGGTATCCAATGATGGAGATACATCTAATTTTGAAGCTTATCCTGAAGATGACTGGAACAAAACCCCTCCTGTAGCCCCTAAAGATCTAGAAATTTTCCAGAACTTCTGAGGGCGGACAACCAAATTCGGCAAGGTATTTGGCCTTCATCTTTGTCAGCAGTAACCTTAGTAAAACGGCAGCCTGTACTATGTATGCTGAAATTCAGTAGGAAATGTCGGTTTGTACAACAGAGCCTTATGCAGAAGAAAAAGTGCTACCATATTTGCCCATCACTTGTGTTCTCATATAGAGCTCTACTTCAGCAAGTTCCCTCCCAATGGAGCTATTTTGCAGGACCTATGTTCACCAGGGCTGCCTTCTTCCAGCCCCAGGTTCAGCGCATGCCTATCCCCACTTTCATGTTACAATTGTTCTAGTAGTAACCCACTTGATGCAAGGATTTTTAGCTTAGGTATGAGGAGCATTGCTGCAGAGTGAATAAGAGAGCCAAAGAACACCCGCCGGGGGGCGGCAAAGAGGGAAGCAGCCAGCTTAACCATGAAAGTTATGTATTGCCATGTAATAACCATAAAAACAAAATAGTTACACTATTAAATCTAATCTAAGTCAGGTTTAGAAAACTATAACTGATCACGCAAGTCAGGGTCAGAAAGCTATACCTAGAGAGAGAGAGAGGGAGTGTGAGCTGGGTTCTTACCATTATGTGAAGCTTGGCTCAAATGGAGGTCCAAGGTGGTGATGGTAGCTGAGGGTCTGGAGTGCTGGAAACAGGCAGAGCCCCCGGCATGATCAGTCAGGAGAAGATGAAGTTCCAGTGGAACTGGTGTAGATTTTTGATCCAAGCATCAGAACACTTACTTGAGCATGAGTGGGATTTTTGTAGGGACAGAACAATGGTTCACGGGAGAACACTAGATTTGTTTATGGGTAAACTGATGGCTCAAGGGAGTATACCAAAATTGTATTGTTCAGGCTAGACAATAGGAACTGATCATTCCTGGCTATGGGTGGTGTTCCTTCGAGGGAGCTCACAATGCGATTAGGAAGCTTCAGTATTTTGAATACCAGTAAAGGATTTATTACTAGAATTGGTCTGATAACTACTGAGCTGGGTGTGTGCAGGTGTGGGTTCATTAGCATCTGGAGCAGAGCTCCCCCATCATGCTGTGCTTCCCAGCTTTTCTGGTCCCAGAGTTCAGTGCTGTTCTTGCCTTGGAATCGCTGTTCTCCATTCAGTCTGTGAATGGGGATGCCTGCCTGTCCCATCCTTGATGCAAATGAGGCGAGGGGAGTTTCCTTAATCCTGTCATCCTTATCCCAAGGATTTAGGTGTCTCCCACTGCCTTTTCATTGCTTTGTGTAAGTCTTTCTTCTGATCAGCTTTGGTTTAAGCAGAGGCTGGGGGGGAGGTCTTTCGTGAGTCAGACTGTATACTGTGCCCCGATTCCCCAAGAACACAGAGCTTGACAGGTAACAGCTTCTGATTATTTAATCACATCGCTATAAAATTTACCTTGCTCTTTTTAAGATTCGGTTAGGATGAGAAAAATGGAGAAGGGTAAGGAGAATTGCTGTTAAAGAATAGCTGAACCAATGTATAGTAAATATATAAATAATATGAAGTATAGTAGATGAAGAGATACTAGATAAGTTTACAGATGAGGTGGTCCAAGTATTTATATGTCCCTATTTTCATAGCATTGTAATCTTAACTATACTAGTCTGGAACTTGGCATTCTTTTAAACATTTTTTTTTCTTTTAGTTTCATGTTGGAAACTGGAAGAAGATTGAAGTGGTATTCGCAAGTTTGCAAGGAAGAACTGAGAACATACATGAAGACATTCTTTCACATGTAGGAGAGTGTTATCACATTCATATGTGCACATTAGTAGATAAATATTTAAACAATTGGCAGGCAAGAGAGACTCATTTTAACTGTATGGAATTGGCATTAGTTTAGGATATTATGATACTGAAAGTCTACTCTGAAGTAGACTCATAAATTCTATCTTGTAGTTTTTTAACTTGTTTTAGTGTTAGTTTCCTGCTATGCCCAGATCCTTTTTGCATAGTTAATGCATAGACTTAATTTTATAAGTTTATACTAAACTTGTGTAATTAAAAGCACAAATTAGTATATATGTATATAATGAGTACATACAACTAAAGCACAGGAACTGTGCAAAGATGTAAATTTTTGTACTTTGCAGAGTCTGATTTTTATTTTTCAAATGTTTTTCAAGAAGTTCTCTGAGGGAAAATCGCAAAAGGATAAATGAGTTTTTCATCATCTTATATGCATTTTATAATTCTTTGTAAAAAATAAAAATAATTAAGTTTAAAAATGTGTACCTAAAACTTCCAGTGCTTCACATTTGCAACCATAATACTTGAAAGCAGAAAGAAAAAGAACATGTTTTGTTCATTTAAAAAGCATCTTAACACCTTCATAAGTAACTTTGGTTAAAACAATGCACTGTTTTTACATATATATATATATATATATATATATATATATATAATATGATATGATATGATATTTGGTGACTACACACTGTGTATAGTGGGTTTCCCTTATATGTGAAATCACTGTAGGGCATATAAAGCAGTGCATACTGCTAATGAGGGGCGGGGGGTAGATCTGTTGCTCTCACTGTGTTCTACTTTATCCAATTTCTGATATTTAAGTAGGAGAAATGAGTTACTCAAAAAAATTTGAAAAAGTGTCATCTAAAAGATGTGAACAGTAGTATAAACAGTGGAATGTGTTAGTGAAGACTACTCAATCCTCCCTAACAAATCTGGATCTTAAAAAACCAACCAAAAACTATTAAACATTATTATTGTTTGGTTATGCTGCAAAATATGGAATTATCTTTGAATATTTTCCCTAAAAATCATAGAATTAAATAACTTTGTGGAAATGATCTGTACAATAGCTCCATTTTTTTTAAACTTCCTGGCTCTCCCTAGCAGCTCTTTTCCCCCAAGTTGAGTACTAGCAGTGTCAGGCATACTTTGATTATAGTTAAAATTATTTTTGTTATTGACCTAAGTAGGAGCTGTTGGATGCTCAGTACTTTTGAAAATCAGACAGGTGTCTAAATATGGGTTTAGATACCTAACTTTGTGCTCCTATATTTGAAAATCCAGGGCTAAACTTATTAGGGTCTTGTCCTATAGGTCCTCACCGTTAGGAGTTTAACACGTGCAGGATCGGGCTTCAGGTTTAAACCTAATCTGTTTTTTATCTACTCTGATCAGTTTTCTAGGTGGACCACATCAGTTGATAAGCAGAGTGCACTGTATTTAAGGAATATTTGCAATAATGCTCCATTTTAAGTAACACCAAATACTAGCAAGTGATGTGTGTGTATACACATACATGTAGAGGTAGATTTAGCTATAATTTAAGAATATTTGATTTCATGTTTCACACTGTGATATTTGCGCTAACGTGAGGAATTGATTTTGAAGTATCAAAGTTTAAAAACAAAACAAAAAATACATGCTTTCAATGATTATATTGTAGATAAATTTGTAGTTAGGGCAAAAGTTTTTTTTTAAAGGCATATTTGTGCACTGGAGTCTTACTACTTATACTGATGGCTCTAAGTAGAGTTTAAGAATACCAAAACAGATGATGTGGACACTTCTCCACAGATCTCTGCACCTCAGTTGTAACCTGCAGTGCCCTAGGTATTGTTGAAATCTAGGCCTAAGTTGGGTAATTGTTCTGAGCTGTATGCTGACTACAATATAGTATGTGATATTCAAATGGTCACTTGGCTCATAACCCAAGCTGGTAAAATAATTCTGCTTCTGACTTCAGTCAGATTTTCAGCCAGGAGTCTCTAGCAGTAAAAAGCTGCTGACATCTGTACCCACCTAGTTCTCATCAGTGCACAAGTGCAGTGAGCTGACAGATATATGTTCATCATTTTATATAATTAATCATATGTCAAACTCCAATTTCTGCTTTATATTGAATAAATAATGGGTATATCCCTGGACCTATACACAATGCAGGAGTGTGACCGATTACATAAGTGTCTTGCGGAAATGTAGACAGTGTTTATCTGGAGGTAACTGAGACACCAAAGGGGAAATTTTGTATCGCTATTGACATCTTGATAACTTTATGCAAGTGCCACGTGTCACTGGTTATTAATAGGCCCCAAGTGCCACTCCCATTAAATACTGTGTAGAAACTGGTAATAAATAAAAATAAGACACAGAACTGGCATAAGGAACAGTCATTTTACTTGGTAAAAATATATCAATCTCTGTAAAATGTTTGATCTGGCATGTATTTATATGCAGGGAGATAACTTTCTCGTGCTGATTTGATAGAATAATTAAGTACACAGCACACAGAGCTTGTATCTTCGAAAGAGTACAGTTCTTTCTAATGTGTAAGTTTACAGTGTTTCATGGAGAACTACAAAACCCGTTTCTTATTACAATATGTACATATTGCAATGAGTGTACTGAATTTCAAGAACTCCAGTTTGCAGATTTAAAAAACTGAACTGCCTAAGGCCTCATTCAAAGCCAGAAGAGGGGAATACATTTGAACACACGTATCACAGTGGCGGTAATTGATCTTAAATGTTTTCACATAAGGGGTTAGATTTTTGTCCGTGAAATTTATCCATTGTTGGCAATGGATGCACTGAACCTCTTTGTGCCAGAGAGTAGAGAAATCTAATCAGGCAGGTAAACTAAGTTGATAGATTAACTTTACAATCTTTCTGGAATTGTGTGTGCATATATAGCTCAACTGCTGATCTCTCGTTATTACAGACTAATGATCTCTCTTTGTGCTTTCTGGTATAAAACTTACTTCACATTTTGGTAACTTATGATTATTAACCATAGACCGTTTTCGTAACATAATTTTAAGTGAAAACTGTTTTGTAATTGTGATCAGTTATTTCCTGTACAATACAGAATTTAAGAGGCACCACTGCCTACACATTTTATTTATTTGTATATCTGGGTCAGTTTCATTTTAACTGTTTGCTGATTGGGATTTCACACCACACTGTTGCAAATATATATCAGTGCTTAACCAGGAGTTCTTAGAAACACTGCATGAAGGACTCTGATTTCTTCAGTAATTTAAAACATTTTTTTCATTTATTATTTGACTCGTGTTATTCTCTAAAGATCTTTTTATAATGGTTGCTTTTGTTAACAAGTATTTTGCATATAAACTAGTGCTGTTTTCCCACAACAGTCTATAAGACCTTTATATTTCTTCAGCTTCAGTGAACAAGAACGTTACAAAAGAAACATCACAATTCTTTATTTTTGTGTTTATATATTTGTTTTTAAACTGCCCAATATGAGCTTTTAAGTGAATGAACTTGCATTGTAAACTAAATTGCCTTGTAACCAAATGATTAAAATGCTTCATGATTTAGATGGAGAACATGCTGTAGATTTTCCTGTAAATTAGCATAATTGATGAATACTTGTGCTACTGAGCTTTAACTAACGTGATCTTCCACTGTAGAAAAGTCATTGTTATTTGATCAAAATATAGGTACTAAACTATGTTTAAATGGATGAACAGGGATTTTGTAAGCAATTAAAATATGCCTACTAATCAGCCCATCTGCTTGTGATGCAGTGCTTCCTATGCTATACAATTATTTTTCAGCTTTCAAGAACTGTAGCATGATTCCTTTTGTACTGTACTGTGTACAGACATTTCCATGTATTGCACTTTTCTGTGGCAAACCTAACTGCTTGATAAATATTTGGATAGTGAGTAATGGTAGTTGCAGCAGGCATCAGTGTACTACTTAACTAATTTGAACTGCTAGACTTCCAAGGTTAACTTAGACAACTGTTACATGTTGTTGGTTGCTTGTCCTAAATCCAATGTATAAGTACTGTTCAAAGTCATAAGTCAGCCCTCATTGCACAATTAAAATCACTGTGATCTGTACATAAACTTTAGTAAAATTTTACTGCTGTTTAATTTATGTAATATCTGTCAATTCTGGATTTGTTTAATAAACCTTTCTATCTTTATAAGTGTCTAAAATCTAGTTTGCTTCAATTTATATTGGGAAGAGGGTATAACTTTTGCACCAGCTTTCAAAATGAAAATGCTTAATTGTTTTGTTTTTGTTTTTTTAAACTGTCCCTTTTTAAAGCAGAAGTCGAGATTTCTCTGCACAAGACTCAGGTGGGGAAGGATATTTCAGTAGCCACTGGCATGAAGAGTTAAAGGAAATATTGGAGAACAAAAATGTTCTGATTCCTGTTTGTTCAGGGATATCTTCCATAGTAAAAAACATAGTCTGCAAAGTTCTCATTAAAATATGTAAATACTTTGTCCTGATCTAGTTCAGTGTGTTCATGATTTAATGCTCTGTAGCTTCCCCAAGTTCATTCCATGCTGTTTTTAATTTAATCAAGTGTGAAAACACATGTACTGAATCAAGTACTTTTAACTTAATATTCCTGTGTTCAGCAGCCTCCGAAAAATATATACTGTTTTACAGATGTTCATGTAGGTGTGGTATCAAACTGCTTCTCTGTGGTTGTGATGACTTCCTGCTAGAATAGACTACAGTGCTTTAGTGTTGCATTGATCATAATATACAATGGCAGGGGAAATCCAAATTAAAATTCTATTTTAGAATGGTCTCCTAGCAAGTCACTTAAAATTGAACCAACCAAAATACTTTTAGATTAGCCACTTGGAAATTCTATCCCTCTCTTTGCCACAGAGTTCTGTTGTGATGCTCAACAAGTCACTTAACCAAAAATGTCACAGGTGGTCACTAAATTGTGTTCCTCATTTTCTGGGTGCCCAGCTTAGGACACCTGGAATCTGATTTCCACAATGATGAGCACTCACAGCTGCACTTGAACTCAATGAGGGCTGTGCTCCGAAGAAATAATATGCTGTATAATGGTAAGTATTCTGAAAAATCAGATTGTAGATATCTCAAATTGAGTATCAAAAATAAGTGGATACTTAGAAGAGAACATAAGAACAGCCATACTGGGTCAGACTAAAGGTCCACCTAGCCCAGTATCCTGTCTTCCAACAGTGACCAATGCCAGGTGCCCCAGAGGGAATGAACAGAACAGGTAATCATCAAGTGATCCATACCCTGTTGCTCATTCCCAGCTGGCAAACAGAGGTTAGGGACAGCATACCTGCCCATCCTGGCTAATAGCCATTGATAGACCTATCCTCCAAGAATTTATCTAGTTCTTTTTTGAACTCTGTGTTATAGTCTTGGCCTTCACAACATCCTCTGACAAAGAGTTCCTCAAGTTGATTCTGCATTGTGTGAACACTTTTGTGTTAAACCTGCTGCCTGTTAATTTCATTTGGTGACCCCTAGTTCTTGTTATGAGAAGGAGTAAATAACATTCCTTATTTACTTCTCCACACTATTCTCAATCATATCCTTCCCCTAGTCATCTCTTTTCCAAGCTGAAAAGTCCCAGTCCTATTAATCTCTCCTCATACGGCAGCTGTTCCATTCCCCTAATCATTTTTGTTGTTCTTTTCTGAACCTTTTCCAATTCTGATACATCTTTTTTGAGATGGGGCGACCACATCTACACGTAGTATTCAAGATGTGGGTGCACCACAGATTTATATAGAGGCTATATGATGATTTCTGTCTAATCTAGCCCTTTCTTAATGATGCCTAACATTCTATTTGCTTCTTTGGCTGCCACTGCACATAGAGTGAATGTTTTCAGAAAACTATTCACAATGATGCCAAGATCTTTCTTGAGTGGTAACAGCTAATTTAGACTCCATCATTTTAGTGTGTAGTTGGGATTGTTTTTTCCAATGTGCATTACTTTGCATCCATCAACACTGAATTTCATCTGCCATTCTGTTGCCCGGTCACCTAGTTTTGAGAGATCCTGTTGTAGCACTTCACAGTCTGCCTGGGACTTAACTATCTTGAAAAGTTTTGTATTGTCCGCAAATTTTGCCACCTCACTGTTTACCCCTTATTCAAAAATGATCTGGAAAAATGTTGAATAGGACTGGTCTCAGTACAGACCCCTGGGGGACACCCCTATTTACCTCTCTCCATTCTGAACACTGACCATTTATTGCTACCGTTTGTTTCCTATCTTTTAACCAGTTACCAATCCATGAGAGAACCTTCCCTCTTATCCCATGACAGTTTACTTTGCATAAGAGCCTTTGGTGAGGGACTTTGTCAAAGGCTTTCTGAAAATCTAAGTACACTATATCCATTGGATCCCCGTTGTCCACGTGCTTGTTGACCCCCTCAAAGAATTCTTGTAGATGGATGAGGCATGATTTCTCTTTACAAAAACTATGTTGATTCTTCCCCATCAAATTATGTTCATCTATGTGTCTGGCAATTTTGTTCTTTCTTTGAGAGGGGAAAGCCTGTCAGTTTGACATCTGTAGTATACAAGGTCTTGGGAAAAAAATTGAAGGAAAAAGTAGTCAAGGACATTGAGGTCAATGGTAATTGGGACAAAATATAATATGGTTTTACAAAAAGCAGATCGTGCCAAACCAACCTGATCTCCTTCTGTCATAAACAGATAGCTAAGATTAATATCTCTTTCACTTGTAAAGGGTTAACAAACAACACCTGACCAGAGGACCAATCAGGAGACAAGATACTTTCAGCTCTGGGTGGAGGGAAGCTTGTGTGTGTGTTCTTTGTCTGTGTTCTCTCTGGGATCTGAGAGTGACCGGACGTACTACAGGCTCTAATTTTCTATTCAAGTAGTAAGTGCAAGTAGAAAGGCAGTTTAGTCTTTTTAATAGGTTTTCTTTATTTGCAAATGTGTATCTGGCTGGAAGTATTTTAAATTGTATTTCTGCTGGAGGAGGCTTTTTCTCCAGTTTCTATAAGCTAAAAGACCATGTAATATTCCATCTTGAATTTACAGTGATATTCTTTATTCTCTTTTCTTTTATTAAATGTTTTTCTCTTTAAGACCTGATTAATTTTTTCCCCTTGTTAAGGCAAAGGAACTAAGTCTGTACTCACCAGGGAATTGGTGGGGAGAAGGGAGAAGGAGTAGTGGGGAGGAAAGGTGAATTTCCTCTATGTTTTAAATTCACGGAGCTTGAATCTCTCTCTCTCTGTCCAGGATAACCCAGGAAGGAAAAGCCTGAGACAGGGAGGGAGAGGGGGAGAAGAGGGAGCAGAAACCTGATTTCTCTGTGTTGTGATTCAAGAAGTTTAAAGCACGGTGATCTCCTGGTGTACCCAGGGCGGGAAAGATCTGGCAGGAAGAAAGGAGGGGGAAGGGAAATGTTTTATTCCCCTTAGTTGTGAGACTCAAGGAATTTGAGTCTTGGGGTCCCCAGGGAAGGTTTTGGGGAGACCAGAGTTTATCAGGCACGCCAAGTCCTGATTGATGGCAGCTTATCAGATCTAAGCTGGTAATTA
The DNA here is from genome assembly GCF_025201925.1 of Gopherus flavomarginatus. Lineage (NCBI taxonomy): Eukaryota > Metazoa > Chordata > Testudines > Testudinidae > Gopherus > Gopherus flavomarginatus. Next base: position 242,384,963 of record NC_066617.1, read on the forward strand.
AGCTTAGAAAAATTCATGCTGGTACCCCAATTTTTTGGACTCTAAGGTTCAAATTGGGGAAAGATACCATGACACTTTCTTTGAGAAGGAACAAATTTTTTTGACAGGAAATGCATGGATCTAATTTACCTTGATTTCAGTAAGGCATTTGATACAGTTCCACATGGGGAGTTATTAGCTAAACTGGAAAAGATGGGGATCAATATGAAAACTGGAAAAGTGGATAAGGAACTGGTTAAAGGGAAGACTACAACGGGTCGTACTGAAAGGTGAATTGCCAGGCTGGAGGGAGGTTACTAGTGGAGTTCCTCAGGGATCAGTTTTGGGACCAATCTGATTTAATCTTTTTATTAATGACCTTGGCACAAAAAGTGAGAATGTGCTAATAAAGTCTGTGGATGACACAAAGCTGGGAGGTATTGCTAACACAGAGAAGGACCAGGATATCATACAGGAAGATCTGGTTGACCTTGTAAACTGGAGTAGTAGTAACAGGATGAAATTTAATATTGAAAAGTGCAAGGTCATGCATTTAGGGATTAATAACAAGAACTATTGTTATAAGCTGGGGAGGCATCAGTTGGAAGTAACAGAGGAGGAGAAGGACCTGGGAGTATTGGTTGATCACAGGATGACTGAGTCGCCAATGTGATATGACTGTGAAAAAAGATAATGCGGTCTTGGGATGCATGAGGTGAGGTATTGCCAGTAGAGATAACACGGTGTTAGTACCGTTATACAAGGCACTGGTGAGACCGCATCTGGAATATTGTGTGCAGTTCTGGTCTCCAATGTTTAAGAAGGATGAATTCAAACTGGAGCAGGTTCAGAGAAGGGCTAGTAGAATGATCCGAGGAATGGAAAACCTGTCATATGAAAGGAGACACAAAGAGCTTGGCTTGTTTAGCCTAACCAAAAGAAGGCTGAGGAGAGATATGATTGCTCTCTATAAATATATCAGAGGGAAAATACCAGGGAGGGAGAGGAATTATTTAAGCTCAGTACCAATGTGGACACAAGAACAAATGGATATAAACTGGCTGTGAGGAAGTTTAGACTTGAAATTAGATGAAGGTTTCTAACCATCAGAGGAGTGAAGTTCTGGAACAGCCTTCCAAGCGGAGGGGGGGGGGAAGACATATCTGGATCCAAGACTAAGCTTGATAAGTTTATGGAGGGGATGGTATAATGGGCAATTATTTTGGCAATTAATTTGTCTTTGACTACTAGCAGTAAATATGCCCAATGGCTTGTGATGGTATGGGATCTGAGTTACTACAGAGAATTCTTTCCTGGGTGTCTGGCTGGTGAGTCTTGCCCACATGCTCAGGGTTTAGCTGATCGCCATATTTGGGGTTGGGATGGAATTTTCCTCCAGGGCAGAAGCCCTGGGAGGGGTTCGCTTTCCTCTGCAGCGTGAGGCACAGGTCACTTGCTGGAAGGTTCTCTGCACTTTGAAGTCTTTAAACCATGATTTGAGTACTTCAATGGCTCAGACTCAAGTTTGATACAGGAGTGGGTGGGTGAGATTCTGTGGCCTGCATTGTGCAGAAGGTCAGATTAGATGATCATAATGGTCCCTTCTGACCTTAAAGTCCATGATTCTATAGTTTCAACCAGTTTGCTTGGTACTGAAGTCAGACTTTCCTGGCCTGTAATTGCCAAGATCACCTCTAGAGCACTTTTTAAAAATTGGCGTCACATTAGCTATCCTCCAGTCATTTGGCACAGAAGCTGATTTAAATGATAGGTTAGAGACTACAGTTAATAGTAAATCTGCAGTTTCTCATTTGAGTTCCTTCAGAACTCTTGGGTGAATACCGTTGTCAGGTGCTACCGGTGGGGTGCTCTGCTCTGTTCAATGTTGATATCAATCGGCTGTGTGCGTGTTCCTTCTGTGTGCTGTCCCAGCTCTGCGCAGATAGCTGACACAACAGATCCCGAGAGAACCCCCAGTGACCACAGACTCTACTAAGGTACGAAGGCACTTCGGCCAGGTTTATTGTCAAACGAAGCACAATGATAGTTCCCTCTAGACTTTACTCTACAGGACATACTAGGAGTATGTGCCCCCGGCAATGGACTCAGCTCAGTCAGTGGCTGGACTTTCCACTGCCCCCTAGGCTGGACAAGGACACTGCCCCAGGGATGCATTCTTATACACAGGTACAAACAAGTTACACATCACTCCTGACGTATTGAGGTGCAACCCCTCTACGTAATAAAGTGCCACCTCTCACCTTGTACATGTTGGTTCGAACAAAACAACTCTATCCATCATATTACCCTTTTGCCCCTGTCATTGGGATGGGTCAGCTTGTTCCTTGTTGTCTGTGGGGCGTGTACAAGTATGCAAATGTTCTGATATCTGGTGTCCAGTACCTTTTAGGTATGTCTCTTTTTGCAGCATCAGCCCTTTCCTTGCCAGCTTCTGTGAGCAGGGCCTGCCTCTGGCTCACAGCTTAACTTTGCTTTATGTTAGCAAAGTCTTGAACATTACTTTAGTTCAGGTCTTAGGCCTCATACCAGGCCTCTGATATCAAGGTTTATATCTCAGGATCTCCTCTTACTACAAATACCATCTGGTCCTGGTGACTTGTTACTGTTTAGTTTATCAATTTGTTCCAAAACCACCTCTAATGACAGCTCAAATCTGGGACAGTTCCTCAGATTTATCACCTAAAAAGAATGGCTCAGGTTTGGGAATCTCCCTCACATCCTCTGCCTTGAAGACTGATGCAAAGAATTCATTTAGTTTCTCTGCAATGGCCTTATCATCCTTGAGTGTTCCTATAGCATCTTGATTGTCTAGTGACCCCACTAGTTGGAATTTAGCAGGTTGCCTGCTTCTGATGCACTTAAAAAAAATGCTATTACCTTTTGAGTCTTTGGCTAGCTGTTCTTCAAATTCTTTTTGGTCTTTCTAATTATATTTTTACACTTCATTTGCCAGTGTTTATGCTCCTTTCTATTTTCCTCACTTCCACTTTTTAAAGGATGCCTTTTTGCCTCTTTAGCCCTGGTGGCACTTTTTGGTGCTCTTACTACGTTTTTTTAATTTGTAGTACACATTTGAGTTGAGCCTCTATTATGATGTCTTTAAAAAGTTCCCATGCAGCTTGTAGGGATTTCACTTTTGGCATGTAACTTTTAATTTGTTTCACTAACTTACTCATTTTTGTGTAGTCCCTCTTTCTGAAATTAAATGCTACAGTGTTTGGCTGCTGTGATGTTTTTCCTACCACAGGGATGTTAAATTTAATTATAACATGGTCACTGTTACCAAGCAGTCCAGCTATATTCAGTTCTTGGACCAGATCCTGTGCTCCACTTAGGACTAAATCAAGAATTGCGTCTCCTCTGGTGGGTTCCAGGACTAGCTGCTCCAAGAAGCAGTCATTTAAGGTGTCAAGAAATTTTCTCTCTGCATCCCTTCCTGAGGTGACATGTACCCAGTCAATATGAGGATAGTTGAAATCCCCCATTATTATTGAGTTTTTTATTTTAATAGCCTCTCTAATATCCCTGATCATTTCACAGCCACTATCACCATCCTGGTCAGGTGGTTGGTAATATACCCCTACTGCTGTATTCTTATTATTAGAGCATGGGATTACTATCCATAGAGATTATATGATGCAGTTTGTTTCATTTAAGATTTATACCCTGGTATTACTGTGTCCCACTGATTATCCTCATTCCACCAAGTTTCTATGATGCCTATTATATCAATATCCTCATTTAATATGAGGCACTCTAGTTCACTTGTATTATTTAGACGTCTAGCAGTGGTATATAAGCACTTTAAAAATTTTAAAACTGTCTGCCATTACATGATGTAATTGAATGGACTGTTTTCATTTGACTGTTTCTCATCAGATCCTACCTGTATTTTTTCATCTTCCATCCTTTCCTCCTTACTAGGGCATAGAGAAGCTCTGTTAATAGATCCTCCTCTAAGGGATATCTCTGTCTGACCCACATGCTACTCTGCACGTGTCAGCTTTCCCTTTTACTTTTGACATAAGATACCTGTGCCTCATTTCCTCATCTGTAAAATGGGAATAATACCATCCCTTTGTTTCACACGGGTGTTGTGAAAATTACTCATTTCTTATGAAGTACTAAGTTGCTGCAGGGACGAGCGCCTTAGAAAAGAAGATGAGGAAATTAATTCGCTCTTCGGAGCAGGGTTTGAATAGTACACAGTAAATAAGGCCTGGGGCCACAAATATAAACAATGAGAATAAAATAAAATTTTGAATATCTGCTCCTTAAGTGGGCAGTGTTCATCCGATGCACTGAAAGATGTAGCGGTCCATATGCTAGCAGGGGAAGTAGCATATGAGCATGCAATTAAAGACTTAGGTGTACACACAAGGGGAGCGAATTAAGCTTGCACATGAAACCTTACATTCTGGCATTTTGTAACTTTTGTATATTTGACTTTGCAAATGTAACGTTCTTTCAACATAGCTTTTTGTCTGTAAATTCCTAGGTCTTAAAAAAGCAAGCTGAAAAAACTCATTCTGTCATAGTGAACCATACTGACTTCCACATGGTTCACCAGTGGAGCATTTAGATCCAAAGCACAGACCTCTGCCACTCAAGCTAACGGAGTAATAGCAATAGAAGGTTGTCTTCCTCTGTGTGGGCCAAGCACTAGAGGAAGATGAGGCACACATTTTGCCAGTGGGTTTTAGTCATTTGTTGACAGCGGATGGGTACTGACTCCAAAATCCTGGATTCTAATCCAAGTTCTGAGGGGAGAACATTCTCGTGATTATACACTTTTACTGCTGGCTTCTCCAGGCTGTCCCAGTCCTGGTTTTCCTGCATCAGCTCTTGTTCTCCTGCGCTCAGTTCCAGAGCCCTGACACTACAGTGACTGCTGCCTACAAGGAAGTGCAATTGCAAGGTCAGTCCTATTCAGCCTCTGCATTCCTGGCCTGGGCTGTGCCAAGTGCAAGCAGTATCTTAGGAAAACTTAACTGCCAAACTGTCTCTACTGAGCATGTGCTAAAAAGATTTTCAGAGGCTCTTTAACTTTGCCACATTTGAGCAGGTTTTCACAGGAATGGCAAAAGACATATCCCTTACAAAAGGACAATGCCATCTCCTCTTGACCAAATTTCATATCAGTGCCAAAAAGCATTGAGGTGTTGAAGTGCTGCACACATCAGGTGTCCCTCCCCCACCATTGCAGTGCTGCTCTTGTCCTCTGCCTTGGAGCCCCTGGCCAGCAGCTCCCAGGTCCCTCCTTGCTGAATGTGGGAGAAGGGGAGGCTCTGATGTCAGAGTCCTCCCCCTCACCTCTGTACCCCATCTCCACTGAGGGGGACACAATAGAGCTCAAGAGTGGGCTAGAGCTTGCTGGCTACTGCTGCTGTCTGAACAAGCAGATTTCAGACTGTTGAGTGCTGCTCTACTCAGGGCCACTCAGAGCGGGGGGCAAGTGGGGCAATTTGCTCCGGGCTCCGCAGGGGCCCCCACAAGAATGGCCGAGGCTCCCTCCCCAGCCCCGCCCCTCTCCTGGAGCCTCAGGGCATCCAGTTGCAGCCCTGGACAGCGCTGCAGCGTGGCTCTGGCGGGGCCCCTGAGCTCCGTCCAGCTCTCCCTTTGCTCGGCCCGGAGCTCACAGCCCCACCCCCTGACCGTGCAGCTCTGAGTGGGGCGGAGCTCAGGGTCAGCACAGGAGCCACGCTGCCACTGTCGAGCGAAGCTCCTGGATGCGCTGAGGCTCCGGGTGAGGCGGGAGCTGGGGGTAAGGGGGTGGGGCTGGAGGGGTTGGCTAAGGGGCAGGAAGTCCCAGGGACGGTCAGGGCACAGGGAGGGGGGAGGTCAGGGAATGCAGGGGTTGGATTGTGGGCATTCTGGGGGTCTGTCAGGACTCAGCGGAGGGGTGTGTGGATAGGGGTCGGGACAGGGAGCAGTGGTGGGGTCCCGGGGTGGTGGTGGTGGTGGTGGGGTCTCTGAGGGACGGTGAGGGGACAAGGAGCAGGATGGGTCGGGGATTCTGAGGCGGGGTAGTCGGATAGGAGGCAGGGCCAGTCTGTTTGGGAGGCACAGCCTTCCCTACCCCAAAGCTCATTCAGCAGTTTGAGGCTTGCAGAAGAGCCAATCTGTTAGCTTTTCCATTAGGGCTACCATCCCTTTCACTTCTCAAATGCCAAATTATAGTCTATATTTAATTTCAGTGCCATAGAGATATTCATGTCAAGGGAGGGGAGCTTCATTTAAAATTAGCCACTGGGGGAGGGATCATATTAGAAGAGTAATATCCTTCCCAACCCTTCCAAGGGAGACCCCTCCCCTGCATTCCCTGAGGCTTCAATGGGGATAATTCAGTGGTTCTCAAACTTTTATACTAGTGACCCCTTTCACATAGCAAACATCTGAGTGTGACCCCCCTTTATAAATTCAAAACACTTCTTTATATATTTAACACTATTATAAATGCTGGAGGCAAAGCGGGGTTTGAGGTGGAGGCTGACAGCTCGCGACCCCTGGTAATAACCTTGTGACCTCTGAGAGGACCTGGCCCCCCATTTGAGAACCCCTGGGTTAATTTAATTTTAGCACCCTGTGTCCATTCACATACATGTACAATTTTGAGCATTTCAGTTTTCACAGCATAGACTCATCCCAGATTCTGGAACAAGCTCATATGCTCAGTTTGTGGAGTATATACATAAGTTATACTAAAGACAAACCCACAGTAACCGTTTCCAGTTTGTGAGGGATCCCATGGAGCCAGTTTCTAGGAAACAGATAAATGTATGGAGGTTAAGTTCATTCATGGCTATTAGCCAGGATGGGTAAGGAATGGTGTCCCTAGCCTCTGTTTGTCAGAGGGTGGAGATGGATGGCAGGAGAGAGATCACTTGATCATTACCTGTTAGATTTACTCCCTCTGGGGCACTTGGCATTGGCCATTGTCGATAGACAGGATACTGGGCTGAATGGACCTTTGGTTTGACCCAGTATGGCTGTTCTTATGTTCTAACCTAAATGAACCCAAAGTTAAGGAGACAGAATGAGTCAAGGAAGCCAGCAGAGTAGCAGAAACCTGGAAAAATCTCTGACTGGGTGGGCTCGGGCGTTTGGTCACAAGCTGAGGTGGTTCAAAAGTTTTGGATTTTTTTTAAATAGATTTTTTTTGTTTCTTTAAACAATCAAACACAGCAAGCCGCAAATATTTGACCACACACTTCTGAAACCCCAAACCATATTCAGACTAATTTCAGCTTTTCAATTAAAACACCACAACAAATTTTGAAGGAAAGCAGACATTGTCCGTGATTTTTTCTGCTTTTTAAAAACCCCTAGTTTTTGATCCAGAAAAAGTTTTGACAGAAAATATTTGTCCAACTCTTTTAATGAGCTTTAGTGCCTTTTAGCACTAGCTGATGCTGAGAACCAGTGATACTTTGTAAAGAAATTTTCTCAAAACTGGGTTTGTGCTGAAATGCTGGTGGTTTATATTTTTTCCCAGGGCCGCCTGTGGGTGTGGAGCAAGTGGGACAATTTGCGCCAGGGCCCCCACGAGAATTGCATAGTATACTAGTATAGTATTGTATAGTATTGCAATTTTTTTATGGAAGGGGCTCCTGAAATTGCTTTGCCTCAGGCCCCCTGAATCCTCTGGGCGGCCCTGAATCTACTTAAATCGGCAGTGCGTGCGTGTCTCTCACACACACACACATACTTGTATTGTTGTTACTTCTTGATACTTCCTGTAATGCACATATATTCTCTGTAACTTTATTCTTTCAAAGTGTGTTACGGATTTTTGACTGGTCTGTGCATTTCATAATTTTATTTCTCTCTTATGGTTAAATTTAGTTCTTTGAGTAGCGAGTTCTAAGATGCCTAACCTGTCCTGGCTGACATAATTATCCCTATGGTAACTTTTTAAAAATATATATTATGTCTAGATTTTTTGTTTCTACTGGTGGTGCACATCCACACACCAAAATTCATTCTGGGAATATTGGCTATAAGAATTTTTTAACTTGAGTGAAACAATGTGTTTCTCTAATCTTGTTCTGAGAAGTGGTTGAACTGCTGTACCTGAAATAAAAAAGAAAAGAAAACACCAGCCTGATGCATACATCGAGCATAGCAAATTTCAACCCAAACAATTAGTGTGACAATGTTATAGGAAGCTGAAATCAGGGTCTTAAAATAGAAAGTGTCAGGCATCCATATCCATGAGCAATTCTTGGACAGTATCCATGTGGAGACAGCTGACGTAGCTGTCCCAGTTGACAGGACTACTGACACACCAGTGGAGGAGGAGATGCGTCAGGGTGTATCGGACACACCAGTGGAGGAGGAGGCTCAGGGTGGACACAGCCAGATGGTTACTTCTAGCAGCAGGCAGTGCTCCACCCCTGCTGCAAACCCTCCTGCTGTGGTAAAAGATAACTGTTATGCTCTTCTTGATACAAGAGAGAAGGAATCACCCCCAACAGTTAAGGAGGGGAAGCCTCGTACCCCTAAGGCTGGGAGGTCTGCTGCCACCACTGATAAGAAACGTAGGGTAGTGGTGGTTGGAGACTCTGCTGAGGGGGACGGAGACACCTATCTGTTGCCCTGACCGTTCATCCCGGGAGGTATGCTGCCTGCCAGGGGCCCGTATCCGAGATGTTACAGAGGCATTGTCGAGGATTATACGGCCTTCTGACTACTACCCCATGCTACTCATCCATGTGGGCACAAATGATACTGCGAGGTGTGACACTGAGCAGATCAAGAGTGACTACAGGGCTCTGGGAGTACGGGTTAAAGAGTTTGGAGCGCAGGTGGTATTCTCTTCGATTCTTCCTGTTGAAGGTAGGGGCCCGGGCAGAGACAGATGCATTGTGGAGGTGAATGCCTGGCTGCGAAGATGGTGTCGCCAGGAGGGCTTTGGCTTCCTCGACCACGGGATGCTATTCGAGGAAGGACTGCTAGGCACAGATGGCGTTCATCTTTCGAAGAGGGGAAAGGCCTTATTTGCGCACAGACTGGCTAACCTAGTAAGGAGGGCTTTAAACTAGGTTCGACGGGGACAGGTGAGCAAAGCCCACAGGTAAGTGGGGAACAAGACCTGGGAGATGGGTTGGAAACAGGAGGGAGCACGGGCTATAATGGCAGTGAGGAAGGAGGGTCAGGGCAAACCTGGGAGGCAAGATCAAACCAGTATCTTAGATGCCTATATACAAATGCAAGAAGTATGGGTAATAAGCAGGAAGAACTGGAAGTGTTAATAAATAAATACAACTATGACATTGTTGGCATTACTGAAACTTGGTGGGATAATACACACGACTGGAATGTTGGTGTGGATGGGTATAGTTTGCTCAGGAAGGATAGACAGGGGAAAAAGGGAGGAGGTGTTGCCTTATATATTAAAAATGTACACACTTGGACTGAGGTGGAGATGGACATAGGAGACGGAAGTCTTGAGAGTCTCTGGGTTAGGCTAAAAGGGGTAAAAAACATGGGTGATGTCGTGCTGGGAGTCTACTACAGGCCACCTAATCAGATGGAAGAGGTGGATGAGGCTTTTTTCAAACAACTTACAAAATCATCCAAAGCCCAAGATTTGGTGGTGATGGGGGACTTCAACTATCCAGATATATGTTGGGAAAATAACACTGCGGGGCACAGACTATCCAATAAGTTCCTGGACTGCATTGCAGACAACTTTTTATTTCAGAAAGTTGAAAAAGCTACTAGGGGGGGAAGCTGTTCTAGACTTGATTTTAACAAATAGGGAGGAACTTGTTGAGAATTTGAAAGTAGAAGGAAGCTTGGGTGAAAGTGATCATGAAATCATAGAGTTTGCAATTCTAAGGAAGGGTAGGAGGGAGTACAGCAGAATAGAGACAACGGATTTCAGGAAGGCAGATTTTGGTAAGCTCAGAGAGCTGATAGGTAAGGTCCCATGGGAATCAAGACTGAGGGGAAAAACAACTGAGAAGAGTTGGCAGTTTTTCAAAGGAACGCTATTAAGGGCCCAAAAGCAAGCTATTCTGATGGTTAGGAAAGATAGAAAATGTGGCAAAAGACCACCTTGGCTTAACCACGAGATCTTGCGTGACCTACAAAATAAAAAAGCGTCATATAAAAAATGGAAACAAGGCAGATTACAAAGGATGAATATAGGCAAATAACACAGGAATGCAGAGGCAAGATTAGAAAGGCAAAGGCACAAAATGAGCTCAAACTAGCTATGGGAATGAAGGGAAACAAGAAGACTTTTTATCAATACATTAGAAGCAAGAGGAAGACCAAGGACAGGGTAGGCCCACTGCTCAGTGAGGAGGGGGAAACAGTAACGGGAGACTTGGAAATGGCAGAGATGCTTAATGACTTCTTCGTTTCGGTCTTCACTGAGAAGTCTGAAGGAATGTCTAATATAGTGAATGCTTACGGGAAGAGGGTAGGTTTAGAAGATAAAATAAAAAAAGAGCAAGTAAAAAATCACTTAGAAAAGTTAGATGCCTGCAAGTCACCAGGGCCTGATGAAATGCATCCTAGAATACTCAAGGAGTTAATAGAAGAGGTATCTGAGCCTCTAGCTATTATCTTTGGGAAATCATGGGAGACGGGGGATATTCCAGAAGACTGGAAGGGGGCAAATATAGTGCCCATCTATAAAAAGGGAAATAAAAACAACCCAGGAAACTACAGACCAGTTAGTTTAACTTCTGTGCCAGGGAAGATAATGGAGCAGGTAATTAAAGAAATCATCTGCAAACACTTGGAAGGTGGTAAGGTGATAGGGAATAGCCAGCATGGATTTGTAAAGAACAAATCATGTCAAACTAATCTGATAGCGTTCTTTGATAGGATAACGAGCCTTGTGGATAAGGGAGAAGCAGTGGATGTGATATACCTAGACTTTAGTAAGGCATTTGATACGGTCTCGCATGATATTCTTAGAGATAAACTGGGAAAGTACAATTTAGATGGGGCTACTATAAGGTGGGTGCATAACTGGCTGGATAACCGTACTCAGAGAGTAGTTGTTAATGGCTCCCAATCCTGCTGGAAAGGTATAACAAGTGGGGTTCCGCAGGGGTCTGTTTTGGGACCGGTTCTGTTCAATATCTTCATCAACGATTTAGATGTTGGCATAGAAAGTACGCTTATTAAGTTTGCAGACGATACCAAACTGGGAGGGATTGCAACTGCTTTGGAGGACAGGGTCAAAATTCAAAATGATCTGGACAAATTGGAGAAATGGTCTGAGGTAAACAGGATGAAGTTCAATAAAGATAAATGCAAAGTGCTCCACTTAGGAAGGAACAATCAGTTTCACACATACAGAATGGGAAGAGACTGTCTAGGAAGGAGTATGGCAGAAAGAGATCTAGGGGTCATAGTAGACCACATGCTTAATATGAGTCAACAGTGTGATACTGTTGCCAAAAAAGCAAACGTGATTCTGGGATGCATTAACAGGTGTGTTGTAAACAAGACACGAGAAGTCATTCTTCTGCTTTACTCTGCGCTGGTCAGGCCTCAGCTGGAGTATTGTGTCCAGTTCTGGGCACCGCATTTCAAGAAAGATGTGGAGAAATTGGAGAGGGTCCAGAGAAGAGCAACAAGAATGATTAAAGGTCTTGAGAACATGACCTATGAAGGAAGGCTGAAGGAATTGGATTTGTTTAGTTTGGAAAAGAGAAGACTGAGAGGGGACATGATAGCAGTTTTCAGGTATCTAAAAGGGTGTCATCAGGAGGAGGGAGAAAACTTGTTCACCTTAGCCTCCAATGATAGAACAAGAAGCAATGGGCTTAAACTGCAGCAAGGGAGATTTAGGTTGGACATTAGGAAAAAGTTTCTAACTGTCAGGGAGTTAAACACTGGAATAGATTGCCTAGGGAAGTTGTGGAATCTCCATCTCTGGAGATATTTAAGAATAGGTTAGATAAATGTCTATTAGGGATGGTCTAGACAATATTTGGTCCTGCCATGAGGGCAGGGGACTGGACTCGATGACCTCTCGAGGTCCCTTCCAGTCCTAGAGTCTATGAATCTATGAATCTTTAATAATAGGTAGCCCTACCTGCGCCATCTATGGGCATGTCTACATGGCGATGATAAACACATGGCTAACCCACATCAGCTAACTCAGGCTTGCAGGGCTCCGACTCTAGGCCTGAAAACTTGTGTAGATGTTTAGGCTCGGGCTGAAGCCTGAGCTCTGGGATCCTGCGAGAGTGGAGGGTCCCGGGGCTCAGGCTCCAGCTTGAGCCTGAACATTTGCAAAGCAATTTTTAACCCTGCAGCCTGAGCCCTGTGAGCCTGAGTCAGCTGATGTGGGCTAGCCACATGTGCCTGTGCTGTATAATAACGGTTTGTCCTAGCAAATGTAACTCTATAACCTGTTATTCATGTAAAGGGCTAATCTTTTTCTGAATACTGTTAAATTATTAGCCTTTATCTTATATGTCCTATTACATATTGATTATGTGTGCTGTATGAAAAGAAGTGCCTGTTTTCAGTTTTAATTTTTTCCCCTTCAGTTTCATGAGATTTTTCCTTGTACAGGTGATATTCAGAAATATGATAGGAGTGTTTTATTGGTCTTCTCTATGCCATTCATTATTTTTATATTCCTCTTTGTACTCTGTTCGGTTAGGTATTAAAATAAGGAAGAACAATGCAGAAGTTCGTAGACCTTTCTAGTGAATAGTGACTCTAGAGTTTGTAATTTTTCTTTAAAATGGGAAAAATTATCCCAATTTACATAGACACAAATGTATTCAGTGGCTTTTAAAAATAGCTCTATTGCTACTTTAATGTAGTGTCAGTCTGAGAACTCTTTTTTCTCATTACGTTAGACCCAGTACCATATTACAGTAAAAAAGTGTTTCCTAGGACTAGAGCAAATGTATTTCTTAATTCTAAATGAATTGACAGTGCTGTATTGCAGCTCACGCTCCAATTTTTGTACAGTGAATCAGCTTAACGCATAGTAGATCTAAAGTTTATTATAATAATTTGATCCCCCTTTATCACACCTGTATGAGGCATTTCCTACATTATCAATAGTGCCACACAGTTAAAAAGTGCCATCCTAATTCCTTACTTCATGCTTTCTTGTTAAAATATGGGTTAATACAGGGGTTGGCAACCTCTGGCACGCGGTTCGCCGTCCCAGGCCAATGCGGGAGGTGGGAAGCTGCAGCCAGCACATCCCTCAACCTGCAGTGCTTCCCGCTGCCCCCATTGGCCTGGGATGGCAAACCATGTCCAGTGGGAGCTGTGGTCCATCGAACCTGCCAACGCGGCAGATAAGCAAACTGGCCTGTCCCACCAGGTTGCTTACCCTGGTGAGCCGTGTGCCAGAGGTTGCCGACCTCAGATATGTTTTTTAAAAGAGCTATTAATGTACCACCTGACCCTTATAGCAGCTGTATCATAACACATCACTGTTCATTTTTCAAAGTTTAGATTATTTTAATTTATCATTTGTAATTCCCTCTCCCTTTTTTTTAATCTCCTGGATGTTGCCGATATAAAGATGCTCACTCTTTGTAGTTCCAAAAGATGACGGTATAAAGGAAACACTGAATTCTTGAAAAAGGAAACAGCCCTTCCAGAAAAATCTTGCTAAGAATGTATTTGTTTCCATACCCCTCTATTGCTATAGCAACTGGGAGGTTTTAGGGCCACATGTTTGCCTCTGTTCTGGTTTTTGTGCTACTTGAGCTGTGAAAAAAAGGCCAGGAAACTGACATAGTGAAATGGAATTCTTGAGATGAGTCAGTCATCATAGCCAGCTCTGTGACACCCATTCTTCCTCCATAAGGGATGGGAAGGTCCAGCGCCATTGTGTACAATACTCCAGAAGGTCTTTTGCAGTTGCAGTTAACAGGAGACTACTGGAGTTGGCATAACTTAAAGCAGCCTTCAGATTACCTTAAAGTTATTCTGGGGGGTTTTACAAGCCCAGGAAAGGAAAGACCGCTTTCCTCAGCTGCAGCAAGTGTGATCTCTGCTCAGCAGAGAATTCCGGTCCTCATTAAGTATATCTGAAGAGCCAGTTCAAGGCTACAACTTGCTACAGCATATATATGCTTTGGACATCATGCTTGGACTGTGTTTTATGTTATAGATTCTAAACAAAAATCTTCTCAAACTCCTTGTATCCCTAGTGCACATGGATAACACTGATATACTGAGGCCCAAAAGGTAGACTATTTTCAGATCAATAAAGACTATCTGAAGTTGACTGAAATCTGGTTTTGTAATGAGTTACTAAACATGATTGAAAATAAGGTATTAATGCAGATTAAAAAATAAACAGAAGAGGAAAACTTATTCTATACCAGGTGAAATGGTCCTATCTAAAAAAACCAAAATCCTGGTTTTAGGCAAACTGAAATATGCTATCAATCCATTCACTGTGATGACAAGTACACCTCTACCCTGATATAACGCTGTCCTTGGGAGCCAAAAAATCTTACCGTGTTATAGGTGAAACCGCATTATATCGAACTTGCTTTGATTCACCGGCATGCGCAGCCCCGCCACTCTGGAGTGCTGCTTTACCACGTTATATCCGAATTTGTGTTATATCGGGTTGCATTATGTCAGAGTAGAGGTGTAGCAGTTGATTATTATTCTATTAAAATACAATCATTTTTCCATTCATTATTTAACTCTGAATGAAAACTGGCAGCAAATTTCACCAATCAGGAGTGCCCTTGACAGCACATTTTTATCAATGCCTAATGCAATGGGCATTGTCCGTGACTGGGGCCCTGATGCATTACAAAGATGTATTCATTTATAAATTACTCATTGTCATAAGTAAGTAGGCACCAAAACAAATGGTGCTCAAAAATTAGCACCCAGAGTCTATTTAATCAAATAGGATAATGCTAAATAAGTTCAGGTGCCTTTCAGGCTAATGAAACTGGCGTGGGAACACATCTCTGGGCATTTTAAAGAACAACATATTCCCAGATTTGGACCTTAGCGTTAATCTAAACAGAGGGATTCCACCCTCCCTATTTCCAGTCCTGGAAACACAAGTACAGAGAGAGAGAGCCAAGCTCCCCCCCACCCCCCATCCTTTACCCAGAGGGAATGCAAAGTCAGGCTAGTAAACCTAACACACACAGATTTCCCCCTGACTTCTTCCTCCCACCAACTCCCTGGTGAGCTACAGACTCAATTCCCTGGAGTTCCCCACTAAAGAAAAACTCCAACAGGTCTTAAAAAGAAAGCTTTATGTAAAAAGAAAGAAAAATACATAAAAATGGTCTCTCTGTATTAAGGTGACAAATACAGGGTCAATTGCTTAAAAGAAATATGAATAAACAGCCTTATTCAAAAGAACACAATTCAAAACACTTCAGCAACTACACACATGTAAATACAAAAGAAAAAAAACAATAACCCCTATTGTTTTATGATCTTTGAACTCACAACTTGGAAACAGAATATTAGAAAGCAGGAGACAGAAAAATCCTTCCCATAGCCGAGAGGGACAGACACAAGACAAGGACAAAGGACTCACACACAAACTTCCCTCCACCCAGATTTGAAAAAGTCTTGTTTCCTGATTGGTCCTCTGGTAAGGTGTTTCAGGTTACTCCTTTCCAGGTAAAAGAACATTAACCCTTAGCTATCTGTTTATGACAACAACAGAGAAGAAAGTTTGGTTCTAGATGAGAACTCTGTTACTGTCAGGGTTTTGCTTCAGACCCACCTCTTTTAGAGATTTACTGCACCATCACAGGGGTTTTATTTTTCTTGAAACTTCAAGCACACCTCAGCATATATTGTAAGTTTCTTTTTGCAGTGCCACTGTGATCCACAAGGCAATATTAAATCAGTCCCTTAAAGCACAAGAAAATCATCCCTGCTGTAATCTGAACATTGGACTAAAAGCAGTAGCTCTACTTCTTGAGCTGTCAGAGCATTTCCAGTAACTGGGAATAGTACTAGTACATATGTTCTCAGCAGAGGTACCCACCCACTGGAGAGCAAAACTGTCGCAATATATTCCTATGTAAAGTGAAGTTTGAGCAGCAAACTTTTAACTCATTTTAAAGTCTTTGTCCAGTGCTCCTATGAATTGCCACTCATAGCCAAAGACCCAAAGTTTTGTGATGGATCATTTTAACAGAATTTTGCTAGCGCTTTGAACTATACCTTAATGTCGCTATCTGCTCCATAAAGAGCATAAAGTGGACCCATAGAAAGGCTATTTCTGTATGTCTTTCTACTGAAATGTGCTTTTTACTATGCAGTCAAATCTTCCTGCAGACACATGGAAATTTGTTATAAAGCCTACTTTCAAGTACATAGATTTGCAGTAGTTAATAAACATCCCTCCTCACTTTAGCCATTATTTATACTATTGATATTTATTTGCCTGTGGAAGATGATGGATGTTAAAACAATACATTGTATGTTGTTTAATCCATTAAAACTTTACTTATTTTAATAAACTGACTTGGCAGTAGAACAAAGGAAATATGTAATTTCGGTTTAGAATGAGATTTTAAAAATGAGTGAAGCTTTTGAGGTAAAATATTTACTATGTAAGGGTATATCTATACAGGATTATTCTGATTTTACATAAACTGGTTTTGTAAAGCAGATTGTATAAAGTCGAGTGCACGCGGCCACACCAAGCACATTAATTCGGCGGTGTGCGTCCATGTACCGAGGCTAGCGTCAATTTCCGGAGTGTTGCACTGTGGGTAGCTATTCCGTAGCTATCCCATAGTTCCCGCAGTCTCCTCTGCCCCTTGGAATTCTGGGTTGAGATCCCAGTGCCTGATGGGGCAAAAAACATTATCGTGGGTGGTTCTGGGTACAGCCTCACCCCTCCCTCCGTGAAAGCAGCAGACAACTGTTTCGCACCTTTTTTCCTGGGTGAACTGTGCAACGCCATAGCACAGCAAGCATGGACCCTGCTCAGATCAAGACTGCAATCGCGGACATAGTAAACACCTTGCGCATTCTCGTGCAGGCTATGCTGAACCAGGACCTGCAAAGCCAGGAGAGGAGGAGGCGGCTACTGCAAAGCAGCGACGAGAGTGATGAGGACATGGACACAGAATTCTCTCAAACCGCGGGCCCCTGCACTTTGGAGATCCTGCTGGTAATGGGGCAGGTTCTAGCCATTGAACACTGATTTTGGGCCCGGGACACAAGCACAGACAGGTGGGACCGCATAGTTTTGCAGGTTTGGGACGATTTGCAGTGGCTAGGAAACTTTCGCATGCATAAGGGCACTTTCATGGAACTTTGTGATTTGCTTTCCCCTGCCCTGAAACGCCATAATACCAAGATGAGAGCAGCCCTCACAGTTGAGAAGCGAGTGGCAATAGCCCTCTGGAAGCTTGCAATGCCAGACAGCTACTAGTCAGTCGGGAATCAGTTTGGAGTGGGAAAATCTACTGTGTGGGCTTCTGTGATGCAAGTAGCCAAAGCAATCATTAAGCTTCAGCTACGAAAGGTTGTGACTCTGGGAAACGTGCAGGGCATAGTGGATGGCTTTGCTGCAATGGGATTCCCTATGTGTGGGGGGGCGATAGATGGAACCCATATCCCTGTCTTGGCACCGGAGCACCAGGGCACCCAGTACGTAAACCGCAAGGGGTACTTTTCAATGGTGCTGCAAGCACTGGTGGATCACAAGGTACATTTCACCAACATCCACGTGGGATGGCCAGAAAGGGTTCATGACGCTGGCATCTTCAGGAACACTACTCTGTTTAAACGGCTGCAGCAAGGGAATTACTTCTCAGACCAGAAAATAACAATTGGGGATGTTGAAATGCCTGTAGTTATCCTGGGAGACCCAACCTACCCCTTGATGCCATGGCTTATGAAGCCATACACAGGCAGCCTGGACAGTAGTCAGGAGCTGTTCAACTACAGGCTGAGTAAGTGCAGAATGGTGGTAGAATATGCATTTGGCCATTTAAAGGCGCGCTGGTGCACATTACTGACTCGCTTAGACCTCAGCCAAATCAATGTCCCCACTGTTATTGCTGCTTGCTGTGTGCTCCACAATCTCTGTAAGAGTAAGGGGGAGACCTTTATGGCGGGGTGGGAGGCCGAGGCAAATCACCTGGCCGCTGATTACGCTCAGCCAGACAACAGGGCGATTAGAAGAGCACACTACGAAGCGGTGCGCATCAAAGAAGCTTTGAAAACGAGTTTCATCAAGGGCCAGGGTACGGTGTGGCTGTTGTGTTTGTTTCCCCTTGATGAGCTCCCGCCCTTGATTGACTCATTCCCTGTAAGCAAGCCACCCACCACCTTCGATTACAGCTTGCTTAAGGAAATAAAGTCACTATCATTTAAAAATCATGTATTCTTTATTAAAAAGTCATTATAAAAAGAGAGAGAGAACTGACAAGGCAGACCGGGTGGGGTTTGGGAGGAGGATAGGAGGGAAGGAAAATGCCACTAAAAATATTTCAAAGTAATGACAGCCTCTTGGCTGGGCTGTCCACGGGGGTGGAGTGGGCGGGTGCACAAAGCCTTCCCCCACGCGTTCTTACACGTCTGGGTGAGGAAGATATGCAACATGGTGAGTGGTGAGGGTGGTTACACAGGGGCTGCAGCGGCACTCTGTGACCCTGCTGCTGTTCCTGAAGCTCCACCAAATGTCGGAGGATGTCAGTTTGATCACGCAGCAGCCCCAGCGTTGCATCCCGCCACCGCTGATCTTCCTGCCTACACCTCTGATCTTCCTGCCGCCACCTCTCATCTTGAGCATCTCTCCTCTCCTTAAGTTGGTCCCTCCTGTCCTCACGTTCACTGGCATCTTTCCTGTAATTTGATACCACGTCCTTCCACTCATTCAGATGAGCTCTTTCATTACGGGTTACTTCCATGATTTCCGAGAACATTTCGTCTCACGTCTTTTTTTCCTCCGCCTTATCTGAGATAGCCTTCGGGATGGAGTAGGGAGGCTTGAAAAATGTGCAGCTGCATGAGGGAGGGAAAAAAGGGAGAGAAGTATTTTAAAAGATACATTTTACAGAACAATGGTTATACTCTTTCACAGTGAACAACACTATTCACCTTACATAGCACATGTGATTTCACCACAAGGTCGCATTTTGCATCTTAATATTGAGTGCCTGCGGCTCTGGTGTTAGAGATCTCACAGACGCAGGTCCGGGCAGCAGAATTCAGCTTGCATGAGGCCATGGTAAGCCATTGTCTTTCGGCTTCTGCAGCCTTCATATACACAGTGCCCTCCTTTCCCAAATACCAAGCAAAGACCGTTGAGTGCTGCTTCTTTCCTGTTAACATGTAGCAGCAGAAACCACCCCCCCATCCAATTCTCTGGGATGATCGCTTTACCCCTCCCCCCACCGCGTGGCTGGTATCGTGGAAGATCACTGCTAATCACCCCCCTTCCCTCCCCACCGAGTGGCTGGTAGCAGGGAAGATCCCTGCCAGCCAAATACGAAAAAGGTCAGCACCATTACCCCCCCTCCCCCTGCTTGGCTACCTGCAAGGAAGGATTTCTTTTAAGCAACAGGCAAACAGCCCAGTAGGAATGACCATCTCTGTCCCCTTAATTAAATTCCTGAATTTCAACCAGGTTACCATGAACGATATCACTCTCCTGAGGATGACATAGCGAGATAAAGAACGGATGTTGCTTGAATGCCAGCAATCACCGGGACCATGCGCAGCTAGGCTTTGTCATGCAATGATACCAGATAACTTGCTACATGCATGATGTGGTCGAGTGTCCTACCATGGTGGACGGAATAATGCTGCCTTGCCCAGAAACCTTCTGCAAAGGCTTTTGGAGTACCTCCAGGAGAGCTTCATGGAGATGTCCCTGGAGGATTTCCGCTCCATCCCCAGACATGTTAACAAACTTTTCCAATAACTGTACTGGCTGCGAATGCATCCCAAGTCCTCAGGTCAAATCAACCATTAAAAAACTCTTGCTTTTAAACCATGTTTTATATTTACAAAGGTACATCATCAAAGGTTGCTTCCATGGCTTCATTGTCTGGGCTAGTGGCTTGGGAGGGCTGGGAGGGTAATTCCGTCTGGGTGAGAAAAAGCTCCTGGCTGCTGGGGAGAATGGAGTGCTGTGTGCTCTCTGCAAGCTTGTCCTCCTCTTTCTCCTCTTCATCTTCCCCGTCCGCAGAATCCTCAGCCATGGCTGAGATTACCACCCCCACCTCGGAATCCACGGACAGGGGTGGGGTAGTGGTGGCGGACCCCCCTAGAATTGCATGCAGCTCAGCGTAGAAGCGGCATGCTTTCGGCCCTGCCCCAGACCTTCCATTTGCTTCTTTGGTTTTCTGGTAGGCTTGTCTGAGCTCCTTAACTTTCACTCTGCACTGCACTGAGTCCCTGGTGTGGCCTTTCTCCACCATAGCCTTGGAAATTTTTTCAAATGTTTTTTCATTTTGTCTTTTGGAACGGAGTTCTGTTAGCACTGAATCCTCTCCCCATATAGCGATCAGATCCAGTACCTCCCATGAGGTCCAGGCTGGAGCTCTTTTTCGATTCTCAGGAGACTGCATTGTTACCTGTGCTGGTGAACTCTCCACGCTGGCCAAACAGGAAATGAAATTCAAAAGTTCGCGGGGATTTTCCTGTCTACCTGACCAGTGCATCCAAGTTCAGATTGCTGTCCAGAGTGGTCACAGTGCTGCACTGTGGGATACCGGCTGGAGGCCAATACCGTTGATTTGCGGCCACACTAACCCTAATCCAATATGGTAATACCGATTTCAGCGCTGCTCCTCTCGTTGGAGAGGAGTACAGAAACCGGTTTATAGAGCCCTTTATATCGATATAAAGGGACTCGTTGTGTGGATGGATGCAGCGTTAAATCGGTTTAAAACTGCTAAAATCGGTATAAACGCTTAGCGTAGACCAGGCCTAAGATACAATGAACAACACAATTTGTATAAGAGGTCTGGGGAGAAGAAGGTGGTGCCACTTTGATTGCTTTTATTCTGTAACTTTTTTTTTTCCTTTCTCTTTCTAATCTTTGCCAAGCATGGCCAGAGCTGTGGCTGGGCATTCCTTGGTATGTGAAAATTTAAACATGGACTGAAAGGTGTATTAAGAAAGGAAGCTCAAATCAATCTCAAACTTTTTTGCGAAAGTAATGAAGACATGCCATACAAAAAATTAAGTTTGAAGGGGGGAAAGGGGAGTGTGAAAGTATCAGACATAAAATGTCTAGGGAGTATGCATAAAACATCTACAGGAAGCGATATGATTATTTCTATGGCTTCATAGATATGCATGGTGCTTTTCAGACAATTTAAAAACAGAGGTCTTTGCCACAAGAACTTCAAATCTAAAACAGATCAAGGAAAGCAGAGTGTAATGGAGTTGGGGAGGAAGGACGAATAGAGTCAGGATTTGTTATAATTTATTTTACATCACTCAAAAATGTGCTAGGCACTTAAATGAAAGATATAATCCCTGCCCAGAAGTGAACATGTCAAAATTATAGGAAGAGGATATATTACAGCAGTACAGTAAGTCTCTTGATTACAGCTTTTGTGCCTCTAACTTGTTTTGTTTAATAGGTTTTTATTCCCGTGTTTGCACTAAATAAGGATCTTAATGAGAGTGAATATTAATGACTTGTTTGTTGTGGATAGAAAGTCACCTTTTTTCTATGCTTAGGGGTCATAAAACTGGTTCCAGTCTAGCAGTGAGGAAAGGAATCCTATTCCAAGTACTTTCTGGTCTCCCCCCCCCCCCCGCCCCCCCCAAAAAAACAGAAAAAAAAACAGATGATGAAGAGCAATATTAGCTCTCAGGTGTCTAAAGAAATACCTGAAACAGCAGAAATTCAGGATTGTGCCCTGGCAGCTATAATTCCCTCTCTAGATTATGGGGAGTGCTTTCCAACTCTTGACCTGCAGGACATGTATTTTCATGTCACAGTTCATCCCTCTCACAAGAAGTGTCTTCATTTCATAGTTGACCACAACTTCTTCCAGCACCATGTGCTCCCCTTTGGTCTGTCCTCTGCTCCAAGGGTATTGTCAAAGATCATAGCACCATACACCAACTAAGGATAATCCTCTTCCCATATGTTGATTTAGTGGCTGATCTTACCATGAGGTTCTATTGGCAGTACAAATGACAAGGTCTCTATTCTACATTTTAGGTCTCCAACTCAACATCAAAAAGTCTGCCTTGAAACCAGTAAAGTGGATAGATTTCATAGGAGTGTCTCTGGAAGCCATGAAGCCTACGGATGGAGAGGTTTGTGATCCTAAAAAAAAAAAAAAGAAAAAAATCTCATTTCAGGGATTCAGATAAGACCTCAAACCACAGCAAGAAATTGTCTCCAGCTATTAGATCATATGGAAGCTTATGTCTTCATAATCCAATATACCAGATTACATTTTGAATGCTTCCAGGGATGGCTCAGGACAGTTTATTAACCGAACAAGCACAATCTGGACAAGCAGATGTCTGTTACCCATTGGATTCTGGACTAATTCAACTAGTGGAAGGACCCATCCAAGGTCTGTGCAGAAGTCCCTTTTGTTCAAGTTCTTCCTACCATTGTTATAACAGGAGACATCTCTGTTAGGGTGAGGGATGCACATCTAGAGTTGTAAAAGCAGTAAAGAGTCCTGTGGCACCTTATAGACTAACAGACATACTGGAGCATGAGCTTTCATGGGTGAATACATGCATCAGATGAAGTGGGTATTCACCCACGAAAGCTCATGCTCCAATACATCTGTTAGTCTATAAGGTGCCACAGGACTCTTTGCTGCTTTTACAGATCCAGACTAACACAGCTACCCCTCTGATACTTGACAGCTAGAGTTGCACGGTATCCAGGCAAATGGTTGTCCTAAGAGTGTCTTACCAACCTTTTAGAGTTGAGAGCAGTCAGAAATACTTGCATTCACTTCCTTCACCTGATCAGAGCCAAATCTGTAGATATCTTGATAGACAATGTGACCTACATGTTTTGCCTCAACTCTCAGGGCAGGACATGCCCCTCTCCCCGCTCCTTACTTTGTACCAAAGCGATAAAACTCTGGAACTGGTACATATGCAACCAGATAGTCATCTCAGCTTCTTAACTCCCAGGTATACATAACACCACAGCTGATTACCTCAGCAGGTACTTCTCCCAAAATTACGAATGGGATTTGGGGTTTCTATCCTTGGGGTTTTCCGGAAGTGGAGCTTTTTCAACCCCTGCCAACACAAAGTGCAAGACATTTTGGTCAAGGGGGGATTAGATTGTCCACCACCAGGGAATGTCTTCCTTATTTCACGGAC
This sequence comes from Gopherus flavomarginatus, assembly GCF_025201925.1. Lineage (NCBI taxonomy): Eukaryota > Metazoa > Chordata > Testudines > Testudinidae > Gopherus > Gopherus flavomarginatus. The sequence continues at coordinate 242,408,252 of NC_066617.1, forward strand.
AAGGAGTCTTCTTTATGTATACACACCAAAACCATTACTTTTGAAAGTACTGAACAAGATCAAACAAGACAGGGTCAAAGTCATTTTAATTGCACTGACTTGGCTGAGACAAATTTGATATTCTTGCCTCATTTGACTTGCTTCTCTTCTATCACTGAGACTTCCAATCAGTTGCCATCCGTCGTCTCAGAATGACAATACAATTTTTCACCCAAATCTTGAAGTTCTGCAACTCCAGATCTGGCTTCTTGATGGTTCTCAGGGATAGACACTTCCTGTTCAACAGAGGTACAACAAATATTGTTAAACAGCAGAAAAACCTGGACATGAAATACTTTCAGAAATGGAAGAGATTTCACATCTGGTGTACCTTTCAACAAGTCTTTCCTGTTCATTCTTTTCTTTCCACTATCTTGGACTACCTATGGGAATTAAAGAGAACAGGTCTCGCTATGCATTCTGTCAAGGTTCACTTGATAGCTATACAGCTTTTCACTCATTTGTGGATGATTTTTCAATTTTTGCTCACCCTAAAATGTCAAGATTCCTCAGGTGACTGATGAATCTTTTCCCACAGATTAGGAGACTTCAATATGGGACTTCAATTTTGTTCATAACTGCCTTGTGAAACACCCTTTTTAAGGGTGTTCACTGCTCCACCCTTCCATGACAACAGTTTCTGTAGTGGCCATCACTTCTGCCCAGAGGATCAGACAACTGGGGTTTTAATTGTAGACCCTCTTTTACAGTGTTTTTCAAGGAAAAGATATTGTTGCTATCACATCTCAAGTTTTTACCTAAGGTTTCTTCTGAATTTCATATTAGCCAGAGCATTCATCCTTCCAATCTCCCCTCCCCCAAAACCGCATCGGACTAGGCAGGAATCTGCTTTCCATACTGTATTGAATCTGTGTGTCAGAAGGGTGTTTGCCTTCTATCTGAACAGAACCAAATCTTTCTGAAAGTCTCCCAGACAGGTTTTTTTAACTGCAGACTAATCCAAGAGATTCACAGCCTAAACCCCGAGACACTCAAGTAGTAGCTCTTGGTGTACTATTTCTTGTTATGATTCTGCCAATATTGAACGTCTTTCTAGAGTGTGTTAGCCTATTCCTCAAGATCTCAATCTATTTCTATGGCATTACTCAAGGATGTTAATTTTGCTGAAATTTGCATAACTGCAACTTTGGTGCATGCTTTCTCCAACCACTATGTTTAGTGCATGTCTCAAAATCAGATGCTACAATTGGCACTGCAATTCTATCTTCAATATTAGACTTTGTTCTGAAGCTTCTTCCTTCCTGTGGGGATGCTGCTCAGGAATCACCTGAAGTGGAGCACTCACAGGGACACTATTCAAAGAAAAAGAAGAGGTTGCTCACCTTGTGCTGTAACTGAAGTTCTTTGAGATGTGTCTTCCAGTGGGTGCTCCTGTCACAAACAGATAGCTAAGGGTTAATGTCTCTTACACCTGGAAAGAGGTAACCTGAAGCACCTGACCAGAGGACCAATCAGGAAACCAGACTTTTTCAGGTCTGGGTGGAGGGAAGTTTGTGTCTGAGTTCTTGTCTTGTGCCTGTATCTCTCTCGGCTATGAGAGGATTTCTGTCTCTTGCTTTCTAATCTTCTGTTTCCAAGTTGTAAGTACAAAAGATCAGATAGTGATTTATATGTTTTTTTGTATTTTACATGTGTGTAGTTGCTGGAGTGTTTTGAATTGTATTCTTTTTGAATAAGGCTGTTTATTCATATTTCTTTTAAGCAATTGACCCTGTATTTGTCACCTTAATACAGAGAGACCATTTTTATGTATTTTTTTTCTTTTTACATAAAGCTTTCTCTTTAAGACCTGTTGGAGTTTTTCTTTAGCGGGGAACTCCAGGGGATTGAGTTTGTGCTCACCAGGGAATTGGTGGGAGGAAGAAGTCAGGGGAAATCTGTGTGTGTTAGATTTACTAGCCTGACTTTGCATACCCTCTGGGTGAAGAGGGAAGTAATTCTGTTTTCCAGGACTGGGAACGGGGAGGGTGGAGTCCCTCTGTTTAGATTCACGGAGCTTGCTTCTGTGTCTCTCTCCAGGAACCTAGGGAGGGAACACCTGGAAGGGAGAAGGGGGGGGGAATGGTTTATTCCCCTTTGTTATAAGACTCAAGGAATTTGGGTCTTGGGGTCCCCAGGGAAGGTTTTTGGGGGGACCAGAGTGCCCCAAAACACTCTAATTTTTTGGGTTGTGGCAGCTTTACCAGGTCCAAGCTGGTAACTAAGCTTGGAGGTTTTCATGCTAACCCCCATATTTTGGACGCTAAGGTCCAAATCTGGGACTAGGTTATGACAGCTCCATTAACCATCCTCCTTCCCCTCCACTTCAGAGGCTATATATGACATATTGGGCTGCATTAGTAAGAGCATTTTCAGACTGTGGGAAGTGATTATTCCCCACTATTCGACACCGGTGAGGCCATCTTTGGAGTATTGTGTCCAGTTTTGGGCCCCCCACTGCAGAAAGGATGTGGACAAATTGGAGAGAGCCCAGCGGAGGGAAATGAAAATTATTAGGGGACTAGGGCACATGACTTATGAGGAGTGGCTGAGGGACTGGGTCTATTTAGTTTGCAGAAGAGAAGAGTGAGGGAGCATTTAATAGCAGCCTTCAACTACCTAAAGGGGGGGGGTTCCAAAGAGGATGGAGCTAGTCTGTTCTCGGGTGGTAGCAGATGACAGAAGAAGGATCAATGGTCTCAAGTTGCAGTGGAGGAGGTCTAGGTTGGATATTAGGAAAAACTATTTCACTAGGAGGGTGGTGAAGCACTGGAATGGTTATTTAGGAAGGTGATGGAATCTCCATCCTTAGAGGTTTTTAAGGCCTGGCTTGACAAAGCCCTGGCTGGGATGATTTAGTTGGTGTTGGTCCTGCTTTGAGCAAGGCGTTAGACTAGATGACCTCCTGAGGTCTCTTCCAACCCTAATCTTCTATGATTCTATAATCCTCAGGATGCGTAGAGTGTGCACACTTGGTGGATGGGCACTGCTACCAAAAATCTCTGATCAAAGGTGCAGGGGGCACATCCGTTCCTGAAATGTGTTGCCTAATTTAGGACATTATTATTATTTTAGATAATATGGATTATAGGGATTGCCAATTAATCTGATAGAAGCCAATAAGGTTCTTGTTCCAGAATCAGGCTACACAGAGTTTGCAAGGACCCTCGGGATGTATGACAAGGATGCTCACACTGAGACAAATGTAGTCTTAAAGTCTTGTATTGAGATAAATGGAATTATAATCAAATTGTAATCAAATGGTAAAATAATCTGAGTTACAAAGGCAATAATATTGTTCTAGAGATATTTGTGATATTATATACTATACTATAAAGCTTTTGATTAATATTCTCACATCCTTCCTTGATAACCTGGGGATAGGACCCTACCAAATTTACGGCCATGAAAAATGCAACAGACTATGAAATCTGCTCTCCTACTGTGAAATCTGGTCTTCTGTGTGCTTTTACCCTATACTATACAGATTTCACGGGAGAGACCAACGTTTCTCAAACTGGAGGTCCTGACCCAAAAGGCGGTTGTGGGGAGTCACAAAGTTATTTTAGGGGGGTCACTGTATTGTCACCCTTACTTCCACTCTGACTTCAGAGCTGGGCAGCTGGAGAGTGGCGGTGGTTGGCCAGGTGACCAGCTCTGAAAGCAGCACCCTGCGAGCAGCAGCGCAGAAGTAAGTGTGGCAATACCATACCATACCTTCCTTACTTCTGCACTGCTGCCTTCGGGGCTGGGCAGCCAGAGAGTGGCAGCAGCTCTGCAGGCAGCAGTGCAGAAGTAAGAGTGATAATACCACAGCACGCCGTCCTTACTTCTGTTCTGCTTCTGCTGGTGGCGGTTCTGCCTTCAGAGCTGGGCTCCCAACCAGCAGCCGCCACTCTCCAGCTGCTCAGCTCTGATGGCAGCACCGCCAGCAGAAGCACAGAAGTAAGGGTAGCAGTAATGTAATCCCCCCTTACAATAACCCTGAGAACCCCCAACAAGTCCTTTTTGGGTCAATTACAACACGGAAATTTCAGGTTTAAATAGCTGAAACCATTAAATTTACAATTTTTAAAATCCTATTACTGTGAAATTGACCAAAATGGACCGTGAATTTGGTAGGGCCCTACCTGGGGGTATGAGACTAAAGACCAGCCTTCTCTCTGGCATGCCAAGAGAGTTCAGGTCCAGATTCCTCAGTTCTTGAGTGGGAGGTTGTAATAACCTTAGTCCCAGATTTGGACCTTAGCGTCCAAAATATGGGGGTTAGCATGAAAACCTCCAAGCTTAGTTACCAGCTTGGACCTGGTACCTGCTGCCACCACCCAAAAAATTAGAGTGTTTTGGGGCACTCTGGTCCCCCTGAAAAACCTTCCCTGGGGACCCCAAGACCCAAATCCCTTGAGTCTCACAACAAAGGGAAATAATCCTTTTTCCCTTCCCCCCTCCAGGTGCTCCTGGAGAGATACACAGACACAAGCTCTGTGAACCCAAACAGAGTGAATCTCCCTCTCTGTTCCCAATCCTGGAAACAAAAAGTACTTTCCTATTCCCCCAGAGGGAATGCAAGGTCAGGCTAGCAATCCAACACACAAATCTCCCCTTGATTTCTTCCTCCCACCAATTCCCTGGTGAGTACAGACTCAATTTCCCTGAAGTAAAGAAAAACTCCAACAGGTCTTAAAAGAAAGCTTTATATAAAAAGAAAGAAAAATAAGTACAAATGTTCTCTCTGTATTAAATGATACAACACAGGGTCAATTGCTTAAAAGAATATTGAATAAACAGCCTTATTCCAAAAGAATACAAATCAAAGCCCTCCAGCACTTATATTCATGCAAATACCAAAGAAAAGAAACCATAGAACTTACTATCTGATCTCTTTGTCCTTACACTTAGAAACAGAAGACTAGAAAGTAGAACTACTTCTCCAAAGCTCAGAGCAAGCAGGCAGGCAGACAAAAGAAAAAAAAACAAAGACACAGACACTCAATTCCCTCCACCCAAAGTTGAAAAAAATCCAGTTTCCTGATTGGTCCTCTGGTCAGGTGCTTCAGGTGAAAGAGACATTAACCCTTAGCTATCTGTTTATGACACGCCCCCCAAATTGCAGACAGTGGGGAAGCTCACTGGCGGCGATTTCCTTCTAGAACTTGAAAATAAACAGATTAATACAACACATACACCTTTACATATACTCCTAAGTATATAACTAACAGACTTCTACATTTTAAGAACACTTTTTAACTACTGAATTCTGGGAAACTCTCACGGGAGAGTGCATCAGCAACTTTATTAGAAGCTCCTGTGATGTGTTGAATTTCAAAATCAAAATCTTGGAGAGCTAAACTCCAACGAAGAAGTTTCTTGTTGTTCCCCTTGGCAGTATGAAGCCACTTTAGTGCAGCATGGTCAGTTTGTAGTTGGAACCGCCGTCCCCAAACATATGGGCGTAGCTTTTCCAGGGCGTACACAATGGCATAGCATTCCTTTTCACTGACTGACCAGTGACTTTCCCTCTCAGACAGTTTCTTACTGAGAAACACGACAGGATGGAAGTTGTGATCTGTTGCTTCCTGCATGAGCACTGCTCCTATACCACGCTCAGATGCATCTGTGGTTACTAGGAATGGCTTGTCAAAATCCGGGGCCCTGAGCACAGGGTCCGACATGAGCGTCGTCTTAAGTTGGGTAAAGGCCTTTTGACACTCATCAGTCCACTTAACGGCATTTGGCTGGGTCTTTTTGGTCAGGTCGGTCAGTGGGGCAGCGATTTGGCTGTAGTGGGGTACAAATCGCCTGTAGTATCCGGCCAAGCCTAAGAAGGATTGGACCTGCTTCTTGGACCGTGGGACAGGCCACTTTTGGATAGCATCCACCTTGGCCTGTAGGGGGTTTATGGTTCCTCGACCCACCTGGTGCCCCAGGTAAGTCACTCTGTTTTGGCCTACTTGACACTTTTTGGCCTTAACAGTTAGTCCGGCCTGCCTGATGCGCTCAAAGACCTTTTCCAGGTGTAGTAGGTGTTCGGGCCAGGAGTCTGAAAAAATGGCCACATCATCGAGGTAGGCAACTGCAAATTCTCCCAGTCCAGCTAGTAGACCATCTACCAGCCTCTGGAAGGTGGCGGGTGCATTTCGAAGGCCGAAAGGAAGGACATTGAATTCATACACCCCCGCATGGGTGACGAATGCTGACCTCTCCTTGGCAGGTTCATCTAGCGGTACTTGCCAGTACCCCTTGGTTAAGTCTATTGTAGAGATGAACTGGGCACGTCCCAACTTTTCCAATAGCTCATCGGTACGTGGCATTGGATAGTTGTCCGGACGAGTTACAGCATTTAGCTTACGGTAGTCCACGCAAAAGCGTATTTCCCCATCTGGTTTGGGTACCAGAACCACTGGAGATGCCCATGCACTGGTAGATGAGCGGATTATACCCATCTGTAGCATGTTTTGGATCTCCCGTTCTATAGCAGCTTGGGCATGAGGAGACACTCGGTAGGGTGGGGTTCTGATTGGGTGAGCATTACCTGTATCAATGGAGTGGTATGCCCGTTCAGTCCGTCCTGGGGTGGCTGAGAACAATGGGGCGAAGCTAGTGCACAGCTCCTTGATTTGCTGCCGCTGCAGACGTTCCAGAGTGGTTGAGAGGTTCACCTCTTCCACGCCACCGTCTTTTTTCCCGTCGTAGTAGACACCGTCAGGCCACTCAGCATCCTCTCCCTGGACTGTAAACTGACAAACCTGTAAGTCTCTGGAATAGAAAGGCTTGAGAGAATTAACATGGTACACTTTAGGCTTTAGTGAGGAATTGGGAAATGCTATGAGGTAGTTTACAGCTCCCAGGCGCTCTTGGACCGTGAATGGCCCTTCCCATGAGGCTTCCATTTTATGGGCCTGTTGCGCCTTCAAGACCATAACCTGGTCTCCTACCTTGAAGGACCGATCTCTGGCATGTCTGTCATACCAGGCCTTTTGCTCTTCTTGAGCATCCTTTAGGTTCTCTTTAGCAAGGGCTAAAGAGTGTCGGAGGGTGCTTTGTAGGTTGCTTACAAAGTCCAGAATGTTAGTTCCTGGAGAAGGCGTAAACCCCTCCCATTGCTGCTTCACCAACTGTAATGGCCCCTTAACCTCGTGACCATACACAAGTTCAAATGGTGAAAACCCTAAACTGGGATGTGGTACAGCCCTGTAGGCAAACAGCAACTGCTGCAACACTAGGTCCCAATTATTGGAGAATTCGTTGATGAATTTTCGTATCATGGCCCCCAAAGTTCCATTGAACCTTTCCACCAGGCCATTGGTTGATGGTGGTACGGGGTGGCAACCAAGTGATTCACCCCATGAGTTTCCCACAGTTTTTCCATGGTCCCTGCCAGGAAATTAGACCCTGAATCTGTAAGGATGTCAGAGGGCCAACCTACCCTGGCAAAGATGTCTGTTAGGGCCAGGCACACAGTGTTAGCCCTGGTGTTGCCTAGAGCTACTGCTTCTGGCCATCGGGTAGCAAAGTCCACTAAAGTCAGTACGTACTGCTTTCCTCTGGGCGTCTTTTTTGGGAAAGGGCCCAGAATATCCACAGCTACTCGCTGAAATGGGACCTCAATTATGGGGAGTGGCTGGAGAGGGGCCTTGACCTGGTCTTGAGGCTTACCCACTCTTTGGCATACCTCACACGACCGGACATACTTGGCAACGTCCTTGCCCATCCCCTCCCAGTGGAAGGACTTCCCCAACCGGTCCTTGGTTCTGTTCACCCCAGCATGGCCACTGGGATGATCATGGGCTAAGCTTAAGAGCTTCTCCCGGTACTTAGTTGGAACCACCAACTGTTTTTGCGGCTGCCATTCTTCCCGGTGTCCACCAGAAAGAATTTCCTTGTACAAAAGTCCTTGGTCTATAACAAACCGGGATCGATTAGAAGAGCTGAGAGGCGGTGGGGTGCTCCGTGCCGCTGCCCAAGCTTTCTGAAGGCTGTCATCCGCTTCCTGCTCAGCCTGGAACTGTTCCCTTGAGGCTGGGGTCACCAGTTCTTCCTCAGACTGTGGACTTGGGCTTGGTCCCTCTGGAAGCGATGTAGGTGATGGGGTTGTTTCCGTTGCTGGTGTACCGCTCTCCGCTGGTGCACCTGAGGGTATTTCAGGCTCTGGCTGAGCCTTTTGGGTATGGCTGTCTTGTGCTTCTGCCAGTTCTGGCTCGCTGGCGCCCTCTGGCGTTGAGTTTGAAGATGGGGTTGCACTTGCTGGTGCTGGTTGCTGTTCCAGTTCCGGGCCTGGGACTGGAGATGCTGTGGCTGTTTCAGTGGTAGGCATGGAATCTGGGTCCACTACCTCTGTCTGGGTCTCTGGTAACACAGACGGGGCCTCTGTGGACGGTTCAGGAACAGGAATGGGTCTGGAAGCTTGCCTGGTTTGGCTACGTGTAACCATTCCCACTCTCTTGGCCCGCCTCACCTGGTTGGCCAAGTCTTCCCCCAGTAGCATGGGGATAGGATAATTGTCATAAACTGCAAAAGTCCACATTCCTGACCAGCCTTTGTACTGGACAGGCAGTTGAGCTGTAGGCAAGTCTACAGCTTGTGACATGAAGGGGTAAATTGTAACTTTGGCCTTTGGGTTGATGAATTTGGGGTCAACGAAGGATTGGTGGATAGCTGACACTTGTGCTCCCGTGTCTCTCCACGCAGTAACCTTCTTTCCGCCCACTCTCAAATTTTCCCTTCGCTCCAAGGGTATTTGGGAGGCATCCGGGCCTGGGGATCTTTGGTGTGATGGTGGTGTAATGAATTGCACTCGCATGGTGTTCTTGGGACACTTGGCCTTGATATGTCCCAGTTCATTACACTTAAAGCATCTTCCATCTGATGGGTCACTGGGCCGAGGTGAGTTACTGGAGACTGGTGAGGTTGAAGGGTAGGGTATCTGTGGCTTTACTTGGGTGGTATGTGGGGTCTTTGGCTGTCCTCGGTGGTAGGGTTTATGGTCTGTGTGCCCCCTGGGGTAATCGTTCCCCTTGACAGTAGCTTTCTTGCTTTCTGCCAGTTCCATCCATTTGGCTCCAATCTCCCCCGCCTCAGCGATATTCTTGGGGTTTCCATCTTGTATGTACCGTGTGATGTCTTCAGGAACACCATCCAAGAACTGCTCCATTTGTATGAGGAGGTTCAGTTCTTCCAAGGTTTGAATGTTGTTTCCTGTTAGCCAGGCCTCATAGTTTTTTGCAATGTAGTAGGCGTGTTTGGGAAATGACTCCTCTGGTTTCCACTTTTGGTTTCTGAAACGCCGACGGGCATGATCTGGGGTTATCCCCATCCTGTATCTGGCCTTGGTTAGAAAAAGTTTATAGTCATTCATTTGGTGCTTAGGCATTTCAGCTGCCACCTCTGCTAAAGGTCCACTGAGCTGTGACCTCAATTCTACCATGTACTGGTCTTCGGGAATGCTGTACCCAAGACAGGCTCTTTCAAAATTTTCCAAGAAGGCCTCGGTGTCATCACCTGCCTTGTAGGTGGGAAATTTCCTGTGCTGTGGAGCAATATTTGGCGCCGGGTTGTTAGGGTTGGCTGGCACATGCAGCCCAGCTTTTACCAACTCCAGTTCATGTTTTCTCTGTTTTTCCTTCTCTTCATTCTCTTTTTGTTGTTTTTCCATTTCTTTTTGTTGTTTTTCCATTTCTTTTTGGTGTTTTTCCATTTGTTTTTGGTGTTTTTCCATTTCTCGGTGGTGGGCCAACTCTTCTTCTGCTTGTTTCCTTCGGTAGGCTATCTCTTCTTCTTCTAGTTTTCTTTTGTGTGCTGCCTCTTGGGCTGCCTGTTCTCTTTGGAAGGCTGCCAGTTTCATGCTTTCTTCCTTTTCTTCATCTCCATCTCTTTTTGTTTTATTTCCAGTTGCTGTTTGTGTTTTTCCATCTCTCGCCTGTGTTCAGCTTCTTTGATTTGTGCTTCGGCCTCAATTTTTGCCTTAGAAGTCATGGTTCCTGTTTTCTTGGGTTGGGGTGCCCTCCGGTGTTTATCTTCTGAACTGCAGGTTCTGTTGCCTCCTGAAGTCTGCCTAGCAACAGTGCTTTTTGTTCTTTTCTCTCTCTAGCTAATGTTCAATGAAGGGAAACCAGAAAAACCACTTTATTTGCATGCATATAAGTGCTGGTATGACTCTCAATGGGAGTGCTATTGTGTGACAAAAGACTGTTAATAGTCCTTAACGACTTCTGCTTAACATGCAAGCCACAAACTGCGAGAGAGAGCAGAAAAAAAAATTCTCTCTGGTTCCCTTTTAAAACCAACTGCTTCTCTCTGCTAAAAAGCCCTTAGCAGAGAAAAGAAAAATATAATATTTCTACTGGCTTCTGGGTTCTGTCTATCTCCCACCAGCTGCCACCATGTAATAACCTTAGTCCCAGATTTGGACCTTAGCGTCCAAAATATGGGGGTTAGCATGAAAACCTCCAAGCTTAGTTACCAGCTTGGACCTGGTACCTGCTGCCACCACCCAAAAAATTAGAGTGTTTTGGGGCACTCTGGTCCCCCTGAAAAACCTTCCCTGGGGACCCCAAGACCCAAATCCCTTGAGTCTCACAACAAAGGGAAATAATCCTTTTTCCCTTCCCCCCTCCAGGTGCTCCTGGAGAGATACACAGACACAAGCTCTGTGAACCCAAACAGAGTGAATCTCCCTCTCTGTTCCCAATCCTGGAAACAAAAAGTACTTTCCTATTCCCCCAGAGGGAATGCAAGGTCAGGCTAGCAATCCAACACACAAATCTCCCCTTGATTTCTTCCCCCCACCAATTCCCTGGTGAGTACAGACTCAATTTCCCTGAAGTAAAGAAAAACTCCAACAGGTCTTAAAAGAAAGCTTTATATAAAAAGAAAGAAAAATAAGTACAAATGTTCTCTCTGTATTAAATGATACAACACAGGGTCAATTGCTTAAAAGAATATTGAATAAACAGCCTTATTCCAAAAGAATACAAATCAAAGCCCTCCAGCACTTATATTCATGCAAATACCAAAGAAAAGAAACCATAGAACTTACTATCTGATCTCTTTGTCCTTACACTTAGAAACAGAAGACTAGAAAGTAGAACTACTTCTCCAAAGCTCAGAGCAAGCAGGCAGGCAGACAAAAGAAAAAAAAACAAAGACACAGACACTCAATTCCCTCCACCCAAAGTTGAAAAAAATCCAGTTTCCTGATTGGTCCTCTGGTCAGGTGCTTCAGGTGAAAGAGACATTAACCCTTAGCTATCTGTTTATGACAGAGGTGGAGAGTTAGGAAACGCTAAAGAGCTGAGAGGTATAGAAGACTACAGAGGCTAATGTAGAGTTTTACTTAACTAACTAACTTAAAACTTACAATTAAGAATTAACAGACTAATCATCTAATAAACAAAAGAATAATCAACAAAGAACGAAGGCTGAAGAAGCCTCCGTGGCATGGTGGGTTACCTCTCTTGTAAAGCTTGAACACTTGAGCCCTCCTTCTATGTTGAAACTTAGTTTCCTCACCCAGAGAAATGTTGAGGTACGCTTACTCTAGGATGGCATGTTTGTACATATTGATGACACATATATATAAATGACATTAGCTCATTCTCACATTTGTTATTTTTGTCCTATCCAGTTTTTTCGGTTCTTTCCAAGTTCTTTGTGATGTACCTGTTAAGTTTAAAAGGGGGTATGAACCTAGGTAGACCCTCATACCGACCTATTTCAATGTATTTTGTATCTATCTATGTTAAAGTTTACAACTATATATGGATCTGATGCTTTAGCTCCTCACCAGCTATCTAGGTGAAAGGTCCCAAACATATATACACTAACTTTGCCTTATCTCAACATACAGGATGTAGTCTGTAGGTCCCTTGTGTTACAGCCAAAACATACTCTAATATCAATCTATAAACCTATTATAATAAAACATAATCAAACCCATAAGAAAAGATATTTAGGCAAGCAAGAAGTTTAGCCTTAGAGACTACAAGTGGAGCTCCCATAGTGGTACACATCTCAAAGAACGCCACTTACTTCACAAGGTGGGTAACCTCTCCTTTTCCTATGTAGGTAGGTATATATAAGGTTTGAGGTAACAAAGATAGGAAAGCAGGCAAGATTGGTGAAGTAGAACGGTTTAACATGAGTGATATAACACTCACCTTGAAAACGGTTTCCTTAGGGTTATATGATAGACACTCCAGTTACAGGATTCTGTTCTAACTTTAGAGTACAAAATGTGCAGGTCCATCAAATGGAGAGCCTTTAGTTTGGTTTTTTAATGTTAAATTATTATCAACAGTTAAAAGTAGAAATATAATGAATAAATTTTGTATTATCCTAGGACCAAACGCATGCACAGTGTTTGTATAAACAACTCCATTTGTAATTATTGAATTTTGCTGTTCAGTCCAAATGTGCCTGTTTTCTATAATTATAAATATTCAGAACTGTTATTTTTCTGATTTCAAACTGTTAATGAAAATTTATTTAATCAATCATTAAAATCTGAATGGGAGAGAAACTCTGCTTATTAGCCTTCTGATCAATTTAACACAGTGTTCCCCTCCCACTGAAATTTAGAACAATTCAACCCATTAATTGCTTTTTTCCCTCTAAATCTTCTTGGTTGATTTTAGGTTGGCAGTACTTCGAGGAGCTAAAAAGACAAAAGCTTCAAGATTATGGAACCAACTAGTGAGTTTTAGAACATGTGTTATCCAAAAGTTTTTCCCCTTGCACATTTTTATTAGTAATAAGAATGCACTATAGCGCGTGATCTAAAAATGCAAACCACCTTGAAACCATGCTTGAGTCACTATATAGAAACACAGTTGCCAGAAAGTTATTACATTTACTGGCTCCTTTTAACTTCTCAACTTTAAAGAAACCCAAGCTTTATTTTCCTATTTTATTTTGGAAGTACTTATTTTATGTTCAAGTTGTAGTGTGTTTCTTTGTTGCCCTGAAGGCTACATTCAGTGGCATTCAAATCTGTTTATTTTATCAGGAAATCCTTGATCTATACATCTCATTCTCCAGGTGTTCTGGCAAGAACAGCAATAAATTACAGACTGAAACAATACGTTCATAAAGCAATATAAAAATGCCATGAACAGAAAACAGACCAAAGCCTACCAAAAATGAAAAAAGGCCTTATCATGCTGGCAGGTTTTAATGGATTTCTAGTAACCATGACTAAGTTACTAAGAGTTCTTAAAGCATAGGGCTGAGGACATAAAGTCATTTTGTCCCATTGATGTCTTTTGTTTGATGTACCCACAGATTCTCGTCTTGCAGGCTTAAATTAGAGGAAGTCAATAACTTGGAATGTAACCAGTGATGGTTGGGAAAAACAACCTCTCCCCCCCTACCCCGTCCCCAAAAAGCCACCACAACCATCAGTAAATCCATCTCCTTTTCTCCAAATTTGGCTAATCCAAATTAAATTTGTCACATCAAATATGTGTATCTGAAATGAAGAAAGCAGCATCACAATGAGTCATCTACAGCAATCTTTCTCAATCTTTTTTGGTTGGCAACCCCTTATTTGAATTCAGAAATTTTCATTACCCCTTTACATTTTCTAAAAAAAGAGAGTGTCAGTGATGATAAGAATATATAATTTTATATGTTTGTATGTGTCAAGAGGTTGACAGAGAATATATTGAAGGGCAAGTGTGTGTCAGGAGAGAGGAGAGTGATTCTTTTTTTAGATTGTAATAACATTTTAAATTCTTCACAACCCTCTTGAATGTTTTTTTGTGATGCTCATCTCTGGAGTTGCAATGATTGATTAACTCTGATCTAAAGAAATGATTGAATTGCCTGTCCCCTGCAAATCACTGGCCTACATATGTTGGCCTTTATTATTAGAGTTTGCATATCGTTCCTGGTTAGCTGAAAACTAATTGACCCAGAATTGACTGGGAATTGACCCGGAATATATTTAACTGAAAACATTGGGAGACAGATGTTGTTTCCAAGTACCTTCCTTCCTCTAGTAATCCTCTTGTTTGCTCAGCAATTTATGTATATCAGTAATAACATCTCCTCCTGCATCCTCCCTTGTCTGAAATACAGATCATGAAAAGGATGCTTACCAATGTCAAGAAGGGATCAGCCACTGTTACACAACAGAACCCGAATTATTTTTGTGCCTTCGACAATTGAGGGGGGGGGGAGAAGAGAATGTTCTTCCACTAAACTAAACATTTTAAAAAAACAAACAAACAGTGGAAGGACTACAAAAGTATGTTCCAACAATGTTTTCTGTGAGAAGGGTTATCAAACTTGGAATGATGATGGCAGTTTCTCCATATGCTATATTGAATAAGGTTTCTTTATGTCTACACCCCAAATTCTCCCCTAAAGTAGTTTTGGAATTTCACCTTAATCAATCCGTTCAGTTACCTGTGTTCTTTCCAAACCACATGATTACGCAGCGAAATGAAGATTCTACTCCCTCAATGTTTGGTGGGCCTCAGCTTTCTACCTACAGAGGACAAAACCACTCAGGAAATCCCGGAGACTATCGTTGCTATAGCAAATAGAGTCAGAGGCCATGCCATCTCCACCCAGTGAATCTCCAAACGGATCTCTGGATGCAGTCTACTCTATCAGCTTTTGAACCTCTCCTGCCTCCATAGGATAAGAGGTCAGTCCACAGACCACAAGCAACAGCTATTGTGTCTCTTTAGGAGATACCCCTCCTGGACATCTGTAAAGTGGCCATATAGCGCTCCGATGACACATCTGCAAAACATTATGGTCTGGTGCAGGACCCTTCTGCTTATGCCTCCTTTGGGACAACTGTATTCCTCTCAGCCCTACTGTTTACATCCTCGCACCTTCCTGCTGCTTAGGTATTGCTTGTCAATCAGCCACAGTGGAATACCATAGAGACCATCCTCAAAAAAGAAGAGGCGCTACTTACATGTAACTGGATGTTCTACAAGGTGTGTGGTCCCTATCTGCAATCCAATATCCACCCTCCTTCTCCTCTGCTTTGGATAAGATTTGATTCATGATAGAAAAGGAACTAGAGAGGCAGCTAGTCTGCCCATCCTCGATCCCCTCAGTCAGAGGTACCAAGTGAGCTAGGGGGCATGCACGGACCAATGGATGCTACTTGCAGGTTCTCTGGTTCCGGGCACGTGTGCAGTCCACACTGGAATCCAGATAGGGACCACACATCTTGAAGAAACTTCAGTTACAGGTCAGTAACCTCTTCTTTTGTAATAAGCCAAGTAATTTAGAAATGTAGACAACAGTTCTGGAACAGTTATATTTTTTAAATATTAGTGATGCTGAAAATAAGTGGCAAATAGCATCCCATCATGGCTGCCCGGGGACAGGGGGAAGGGGCAAGTGGGGCAATTTTCCCCAGGCCCTACAGAGGCCCCCACGAGAGTTTCTTGGGGCCCCTGGAGCAGGATCCTTCACTCGCTCTGGGGGCTCCGGAAAACTCTTGCGGGATCCGAGCCCTGGAGCTTCTTCTGCTCCGGCACTTCGGAGGGGGTTCTTCCGCTCTGGGACTCACCACCAAAGTGCCCCTAAGATCTGCATCAAGGGGTCCTTCCGCCCCGGGACCCTCCACCGAAGTGCTGGGTCTTTGGTGGCAATTCTGTGGCAGGGGGCCCCCGAAGCCCTCAGGCTCCCTGAATCCTCTGGGAGGCCCTGCATCCCATTAGGATTAGTGAATGAGAGTGCTGGACAAGTCCCCTAAAAAGTTTTGCCAATAAAGCTAGGGAAGAACCACAGAAATATTTGCAACATTTCGTTTTGCTTTTCATCCCAATTTTGTTTTTGCTGAAATTTTCCAATAAACTCAAATTCTGATCTGCAACAACCCTGTTGTCCAAGGACTGGATCCTGTTCATGCCTATGATTACATGAGTAAACCTTACAGTCTCATTGATTATCTGAGTGGGTAGAAGTTGCATGATCGAATCTTAGATCTGTTTACACTGCAGCTGGAAGCATACTTCGAGCTAGCACGCTAAAAATAGCTGTGTAGCCAAGAGTAGCATGGACGGTGAGTTAGGCTAGCAGCCTAAGTATACTCCCCTTTCCGTCTCCTCGCCCCCAGACACCTTGGGTACACATTTGGACAGCTTGCTCAAGCCTCTGCCCATCTTGGCCCAAGCTGCATTGCTATTTTAAGTGCAGTAGACTGAGCAGAGCTAGCACTTTTCTGTCTATCCACGCTGGGAAGCACACTTCCAGCAGCAGTATAGACATACCTTGTTTTGAGAAGAGGATGCTAATCTTGATTCACTCTGCTGATTCATTTTGTTTGCTTGGAGGTTTAATGTGGCCAATGTCCACTAAAGAATAGACTGACCACCAAATTAATTGTACTTTAAACTTGATTCATATTTGAACACAACATTACAGCCTGCTTAAAGACTAAAACAGGAAGACAAGGTATCTCCCCTTAAAAGCCATTGCTAGTCTCATTGCCAGCAATAAGGTGCGAACATACTAATGTTCATTTATTAATTGAAATAAAACAATCTTAGAGTATGTTAGTAACTCAGGGACTTTAAAGAACGGTATGATACATGGAACAGTACACTAAAAAAAAAATCACAACTTGTCAATGAATCAGACTCTGTTTTTTCCACTTTCATCACTCTCCCAAAGGAGTAGCTGGAAGATATGTTAAGGATGTTGTTATTCATATGGCTACTTCAATACACGACCTCACAGACCAGAAAAACCTTTATTGAGCCACTAGCTATTTTTACAACCAGGTCCTGTACTTCAACTTTTTTTTTTAAAGTCAGATTTAACAAACCGACAATGTATCATTCCCATGTGTAATGTTAGTCTTGTGTTAAAAACAAACAAAAAAATTCCTGTAAACTTTTTGCAGTCAGGTTTTCCCAGCACAATATCCAAACGACATCAAAATGGTACACTGTTACAAAATGGGCTACAATTGAGGTGTACAGTATGATGTATTTTCTGTGTGCTGTCAAATACACCACTAACAAAAGTGTCTGTTCTGTGAGGTACTAAGTGCCCTTATTTCAGTGGGAGTAAAGTGCTTAGTATCTTGCAAATAGCTGTTTAGCACCTTTCATGATTGTTCCCGTTAGATGCAGTTCTGAAGTTAAACTGGTATTTAGAAACCTTTGATTACTTTATCTTGGCAAACCACACATTTCAGTATTACTGAAGTTGTACAGTTGCAGGTCTGGTGAGCTAATCCCACTCTTTGATGTTTCTTCTGACCATATGCTTTTTGAAGTATTAACATGTGAAAAATATTTGGGGAAAGTAGGCTAATTAGGACTAGAAATGTGTAACTCCATTGAAGATGCTCCTCCAATACCATAGCATTGGTGGGAATATAAAAAAACAACAAATAGATAGATAAGTAAATGTGCCTACAAACTGCTGAAAGATATGAACAATTACTTAGACCTGTCATAATCTGGTAATCATACATAGACCTAGAACCTGAGAAGAAAATTTTAAATAGATCCAACTGTAATGAAATGCTGAAGCGTACCCCTCTCCAGTCCAAAACGCAAACATCGATCTGCTCTGTCTTTCAACAGGCCATCATTTCTTTACCAGTAGCATGGTTATAGAAGCCAGAATAGAGAAGGTCCTTTCCTATTGTATGCTAATAGAATGAGAGTCTTTAATCACATGATAAGAAAAGGCCTGGAGGATGGAGATTGAGGCTTGGATTATGCACAGAAATGTCTCAGTGCGGAGAAAGATAATGAAGGGTCTGACAGCTAATAGGGAGAAAACAAGAAACATGCAAGAGTTTGAAGTATCACAGGAGGGGAGGGGGGAGAGGAAACTGTCCGAGGCCAAAATGAGTTGGCAACAGAATGTGGTTGAAAGGGCTTGAAGCCTGAGCTTTATTTTCCCTTTTCTCAGTTGAAGAAATAAATAATCTATTTAGCAAGAACAATATAATTATGTTATAGAGCCCTGATCTCCCAAGCTGGTATACGTGGGCCAGACCCCTTTGCTTGCACAAACCAGTTTCCTGGGGCAGAGCCTAGATTCCCATGAAAGGATAATGGTTTGCTAAAAAGTGAGAGTTTCAATGAAAAGTTGAATTTGTTGTCAGACATTTTAGGCCTGATGCTCCTTATTTCTACCAGCTTTATACTGGTGTAATTCCATTAATTTCATCATAACAGTTCTTGTATTTGTGTTAACTCCTGATTTGCAGGCCCTCTATCTTGAATTTCAAGGCTCTTTAGTTTAGAGTACAAACCTCAGAAGGGTCTGAACCAGACCACAACTTCTCTAGATGAAGAAGTTCAAGTTATTGTCCATATGTGCAGTGCATTTCAGGCTGTGCAAACACTGCAGGGATCCAGGACTGGCGATTTTTCTTTAGCAATGTCTGTGTGGTCTGCACATGCACCCCCATTCTCCTTGTGCTCCGCATCTTAGTTCCTTTTTGGGTGCCCCACTTTTCATAGGTTGTGCTTAGCTCCCCTTTGTCTTATAAGCATCTCATTAACATTTGTGTAAACCTGTTTCCAGGGCAGCCTACGGTCAGAACAGAATTTTTTGTGATGTTATAATTAGGTGTCTTATGATCTAGGTGGGTACGCTACAACATATTTCCTGTAACATCAATTATTGGTCCATTCTTTCCAGTAATCTTTTTACTTTACTGGCACAGCGTTATTATTTGGTCACCTCCTTATGTCAAGCATTGTTAAGCCTGAAGTCTAGTATGGCTAAACCAAAACCTTACAGGCCTCAACTTTTAGGCCTTGCATTACAAGCCATGTTTTACTGATACCTAATGCCCACTCATCACTCCTAAATACTTGTCAATCTTATACTCTTATAGCTCTATCCTACTTGTATCTATTTATCACACATTGATTATATGACACAATGTATGTGTTCACCATGACAATCATACACTTGTATGATAAAATGACTTGTCCTAGTCTGCTAGTACCAGATTTTTCCGAGGCACATATTTAGTAAGTGGGTTAAAATGCATTAACCTTAGCAATAGACACTTGACATGTCGGTGCTAGATCCAGGTCTTTTCCATTGATGATGGTTACATGCAATTTATGGTCTGTTATCATTGTAGATTAATCCAATCCACGTGCATATCTGTAAAAGTTCTCACATGCCCACATATTTGCCAACAATCTGTGTGTATATATATATATATATATATATATATTTTTTTTTACTTTGGTGAGTGTCCAAGAATAAAATGCAAGTGGCTTTTACTCACATCCTTGGTGTTTCAATAGTACACCACTAGGTCGTGGCTAATTATAGGCACACTGATTATTGTGGGTTTGTTCACATCATCATACTTGAGAACTGAAGCTGTTGAGATCATTTCTTTAACTTTTTTAAAAGGCAATTTCTTGATTTGGCCCCCACAGCCAAGATGTGTTGCACTAAGAGTTCATTCAGTAGTTTTGTCACTGTAGAAAGGTTCTATAGGTATCGACCAGGGCAATTTACCATCTCCAATACACATCTCAGTTCTGGTATATCAGTTGGTGCATTCAGTTTTCAAATTGCTTTTACTTTCTCAGGACTAGGACTGATTCCATCTTTGTGTATTGTCTGTCCCCAAAACTCTATTTGGGGTAGGTGAAAAATTTCTTGGTTAGCTTCATATGAGACTGACTTATTAGGCTTAGGACTTTGAAGGTTTTGGTGTGTTCTTCCACTGAAGAATCATAGAACTGAAAAGGACCTCAAGAGGCCATCTAGTCCAGTCCCCTACACTCATGGTAGGACTAAGTATTATCTAGACCATTCCTGACAGGTATTTGTCTAAACTTCTCTTAAAAATCTCCAATGATGGAGATTCTACAACCACCCTAGGCAATTTATTCCAGTGCTTAACCACCCTGACAGTTAGGAAGTTTTTCCTAATGCCCAACCTAAACCTACCCTGCTGCAATTTAAGCCCATTGCTTCTTGTCCTAGCCTCAGAAGTTAAGGATTTTTTGTCTTCCTCCTCCTTGTAACAACCTTTTACATACTTGAAAACTGTTATGTCCCCTCTCAATCTTTTCTTTTCCAGACTAAACAAGCCCATTTTTTTTCCAATCTTCCCTCATAGGTCGTGTTTTCTAGATCTCTAATCATTTTTGTTGCTCTTCTCTTGACTCTCTCCAATTTGTCCACATCCTTCCTGAAATGTGGGCCCAGAACTGGACACACTACTCCAGTTAAGGCCTAATTAGTACAGAGCAGAGCAGAGGAATTACTTCTCGTGTCTTGCTTACAACACTCCTGCTAATGCATCCCAGAATGATGTTTGCTTTTTATGCAACAGTGTTACACTGTTAACTCATATTTAGCTTGTGGTCCACTATGACCCCCTTTCCACAGTACTCATTCCTAGGCAGTCATTTCCCATTTTGTATGTGTGCAACTGATTGTTCCTTCCTAAAGGAAGTATTTTGCATTTGTCCTTATTGAATTACATCCTATTTACTTCAGACCATTTCTCCAGATCATTTTGAATTTTAATCCTGTTCTCCAAAGCACTTGCAACCCCTCCCAGCTTGATATCCTCCACAAACTTTATAAGTGTACTCTATATGCCACTACCTAAATCACTGATAAAGATGTTGAACAGAGCCAGACCCAGAATTGATCCTTGTGAGACCCCACTCATTATGCCCTTCCAGAATTGCTGTGAACCACTGATAACTACTCTCTGGGAACAGTTTTCCAACAAATTTTGTACCCACCTATAGTAGCTCCATCTAGGTTTCATTTCACTAGTTCAGGGATCAGCAACATTCAGTATGTGGCCCACCAGTGTAAGCCCTCTGGCAGGCTGGGCCAGTTTGTTTACTTGCCGCATCCACAGATTTGGCCAGCCATGGCTCCCTCTGGCTGCGTTCACCGCTCCAGGCCAATGGGGGCTGCGGGAAGTGGCACCGGAGGATGGAGGTGCTGGCTGTGGCTTCCCACAGCCCCCATTGGCCTGAAGAGGTGAACCACAGCCAGTGAGAGCTGCAATCAGCTGAACTTGCTCTGGAGTTCCCGCTGCTGAAACCCCAGAGCTGGGGCAGGCTGAGATGCTCAGCCCAACCCCGAAACCCCAGAGCTGGGCGGCTGACCCACTCAGCCCACTGCCGCTCTGAGGTTCTGGCTGCTGGCCCCTTGCCAGCCGGGGTCCCCGCTGCAGCCCCACTCACCTTGCTTCCAGTTGGAGTTACAGCGCAGGACCCCTGCCAGACAGGGTCCAGGCTTCCGGCCCTGCTCAGCCCTACCAGCTGCCAACTCTACTCACCTCACCTGCTGATCTGGGGTTCCAGCCACTGACTTCCTGCCGGCTGGTTATCAGCTTATAACTCAGAAGCCTGTGTGCAGCTTAAAATATCCAAATAGGTGCCACCAGACTTTGGAAAGGTCAGCAAGGAAAAGAAAGGGCAAGGATCACACTAAACTAACAAGATCTGCATTTTAATTTAATTTTAAATAAAGCTTCTGAAACATTTTGAAAACCTTGTTTACTTTACGTATAACAGTAGTTTGGTTGTATATTATATAGACTTATAGCGAGACCTTCTAAAAAACTTTAAAATGTATTACCGGCACGCAAAGCCTTAAATAGGAGTGTATACATGAAGGCTCGGCACACCACTGCTGAAAGGTTGCCGACCCCTGGTCTAGGGATTCTTTTATAAAATACATAAAACAATGGTTTGAGCAGCACCTAAGCCATCTTCTCACTTCTGGCTTTGGGAAATTAAAATAGACTCTCCCTGATCATCTTTTTAGTTCTTCTTCCCCACTCACAAGCTCTTAGGAATAAGGAACCACAAATACTTTCTGTTAGAGGGTAAAGAGAAACACTCCCCCCCACCATATAAATAACATACTGTAAAATGAACAAAATCTCATAAGTCTATCAGGAGGATGAGCAAACAGCACAGCTCCCAGTTTTAATTTTCTGGCATGTAATGGTCTGCAAATCTTAATATCATAGTCCCCAGCCACCTAAAACCCCAATCATGAGTCCAATTAGATTCATTCTTAGTCAGGAACCAGCTCTCTTCTTCCTGCCTATTGCAATCTAGAAAGGTCTACACCACACAGTCCTGGGCCAACGTGCAACTGTATCTTCCAGTTCTGCAAAGTCAGCACTGCTTTACCCCTGGTCCACTCCCACAGAATTTCCAGGTGGAGAACCCAGAACAAAAACAGGATCACTGGACAGAGTCCCTGGTCTCTAGGACATAACGTAAGAACAGTCAGATCAACTGTCCATCTAACCCAATATCCTATCTTCCCACAATGGCCAATTGCCAGATGCTTCCAAGGGAATGAAAAGAACAGTTCAATCATCAAGTGATCGATCCCCTGTCATCCACTCAAAGCATGGGATTGAAAGAGACTCCTACCTGTTCTTGCCAAACCAGAATTCACTACCTGGGCAGTCAGGGTGACTCCTATAGTCCAGGGCACATCCTGCAAAATTCCTGTGCCCTGTCAAGAGTTTGGTCACAATGACAATCTGCTACCATTTATATAATCATAAGCAAGACAAATTCTAACTAAAACAAAACACAATATGTGGAATTATGGGTATACAACATTATAATTAATGCAAATTAGGCTGACAGGAGCTCGCCATTCCTCTATGGAAGGAGTAGAGAATGCCATCCCTCTAAGCCTTCTAGCTCTGGGGCTCGCACTTGATGCGTACCACAAATGTTTTGGCTACACTACTTTCTTCTCCAGGGAAGTTAGACCCTGTTACACTAACCCATCACCAAGTCCAAATCAAAATTGTATTTCTGGATAATGGGCCAGAGTCTTAGTCACAGATCCAGGTCCTCTGCCTTGCTGTCGCATCACTGCAGCCTTGAAAGCTGCCCTGAGAACACAGTGGAAGAAAGCTGGGGTGTGTGGGGGATAGTGAGCTCTGTGCCACTCACTCTGCTGTTTCCTGCATACATGCACATTCTGTCTAGGGATGAGGAGAAGGGGGAATGCCTCAGCAGGAGAAGGCTGGACTATTCCAAATTATGTCCAGGCTGTTCCGACTGCTGGCTGACCCAGGAACAGAGAAGTGGGAATGTGGCTTAGGGCCATTTTTCTTTGCCTGCAGCCCACGCTCCTCAGCTGTGCCTGAGCCATTGATTAAAAAAAAAAGTAGAAAAAGGGGTTTAGGTAGGTGGAAGCAATGTGTAAAAAGCTAAGATCATTTTCTGATAAAGCAAAAACATCTGTTCACGCTGAGTGCCATGATGCCTGAATTCAGCAGCCAAGAAGCCCTCATTTCTGCTCTGCATTATCACTAGGTGACACTTTAATCAACAGGAAAGTCTAAGGAAATCAGATTTATGTCTGACAGCGTTTTGCTGGAGTGAACCAGCAGAGCAGCTGCTTTAGCTCAGCAACAGAGAGAAATCCCTGTGGAATTCTAGGACCTTCACTTCACTAGTGAATTGGTTGTGCATGTTCCATTCTGTATTCCATTAGAGAGTTGATGAGGGCCTTTTGAAACAGATCAGCTGAAATGATGCAGAGGAGCTGGCAAATCACAAAATAATATCTTTTGATGGTTCTTTAATCAACCCTTTTGTTTACTGCACGGGGTGGTGTCTGACTGCCCCAGGTGCCATTACAATGAAATTCCATCAAAAATGAGGGGGAAAAAAACAAATGAAATAATTCCAGGAGCTTAGTTTTCAATACGAATTAGTGCACAAAAGAACTGGCACTCAGACGCACAAAATGGATATTGGAGCTCTCAAATGCAGAAAAGAGCATCCAAACAACAGATGTCCAAGTTTGGAAATCAGGCTCTACTGCAGCAGAAGAGAATGATGGGCCAACTCCAATGTCAGGTAAGGAGGTAATTGGATTATTTTAAGTATCAGAGGGTAGCCGTGTTAGTCTGGATCTGTAAAAGCAGCAAAGAATCCTGTGGCACCTTATAGACTAACAGACGTTTGGGAGCATGAGCTTTCGTGGGTGAATACCCACTTCCTCAGATGCATGTAATGGAAATATCCAGGGGCAGGTATATATATTTGTACTAGCAAGCAAGCTAGAGATAACGAGGTCAGTTCAATCAGGGAGGATGAGGCCCTGTTCTAGCAGTTGAGGTGTGAAAACCAAGAGAGGAGAAACTGGTTCTGTAATTGGCAAGCCATTCACAGTCTTTGTTCAGTCCTGAGCTGATGGTGCCAATTACAGAACCTGGATATTTCCATTACATGCATCTGAGGAAGTGGGTATTCACCCACGAAAGCTCATGCTCCCAAACGTCTGTTAGTCTATAAGGTGCCACAGGATTCTTTGCTGGATTCTTTTAGTTCATTGTCTTACTTCCTCAGTTTGGAGGGTTCCCCTCCTGAGATACTTCTGGAAAGACAGGTAAATGGCTATTCACCGTAACTGGGTCTGTGATATATGTCATCAGTATTGCCAACCCTTCTGATTTATTTATTTTATTTTATTTTTGTGAGTGACATGATTTTGGCTGGGCTGGAGCCAGTCTCACAATGATGTGAGATGCGTCAGCCAATCCCCTTCCCCATTGCAACCTAAAGCCATTCTTCCAGGATGGAAGGAGGGAGCTAAAGAACCCAGCAGTTCAGAAAGAACACGAGTACTTGTTGCACCTTAGAGAATAACACATTTATTTCATCATACGCTTTCGTGGGCTATAGCTCACTTCTTTGGATGTATAGAATGGAACACACAGACAGAAGATATTTATACATAGAGAACATGAAAAGGTGGGAGTACCCATACCAAATAAGAGGCCAATCAATTGCGATGAGCTATCAGCAGCAGGAGAAAAAAAAAACCTTTGAAGTGATAAATGAGATGACCCATAGAAGGTGTGAGGAGAACTAGATTCAATTAGTGTAATGACCCAACCATTCCCAGTCTCTGTTTAAACCTGTTAATTGTATCTAATTTGCAAATTAATTCGAGTTCAGCAGTCTCTCTTTGGAGTCTGTTTTTGAAGTTTTTTTTGTTGCAAAATTGTCACCTTCAGGTCTGTCACTGAGTGGCTAGAGAGGTTGAAGTGTTCTCCCACTGGTTTTTGAATGTTATGATTCCTGATATCAGATTTGTGTCCATTTATTCTTTTGCGTAGAGACTGTCCTGTTTGGCCAATGTACATGGCAGAGGGATGTTGCTGGCACATGATGGCATATATGACATTGGTAGATGTGCAGGTGAACAAGCCCCTGATGGCGTGGCTGATGTGGTTAGGCCCTATGATGGTGTCACTTGAATAGATATGTGGACAGAGCTGACATTGGGCTTTGTTGCAAGGATAGGTCCCTGGGTTAGTGTTTATGTTGTATGGTGTGTGGTTGCTCGTGAGTATTTGCTTCAGGTTGGGAGGCCGTCTGTAAGTGAGGACTGGTCTGTCTCCCAAGATCTGTGAGAGTGAGGGATCATCTTTCAGGATAGGATGTAAACCTTTGGTGATGCACTGGAGAGGTTTTAGTTCGGGGCTGAAGGTGATGGCTAGTGGTGTTCTGTTATTTTCTTTGTTGGGCCTGTCCTGTAGTAGGTGGCTTCTGGGTACCCTTCTGGCTTTGTCAATCTGTTTTTTCACTTCAGCAGATGGGTATTGTAGTTTTAAGAATGCTTGATAGAGCTCTTGAAGGTGTTTCTCTCTGTCTGAGGGATTGGAGCAAATGCAATTGTATTTTAGAGCTTGGCTGTAGACAATGGATCATGTGGTGTGTCCTGGATGGAAGCTGGAGGCATGTAGGTCAGTATAGCGGTCAGTGGGTTTCTGGTATAGGGTGGTGTCTCTGGTCTATTATTTCCACTCCGTTCCTATGAGAAAGATGGATAAGACAGTGCCTCTGCTCCTACCTGCTGCCCTCCTGCAGCACCCAGCCTGGGCAAGGGCAAATTGGGGTGAAGCCTGGGTGGAAAGGGGATACCTCTTCAGGCCTCAGGCCTGGGATAGATGGGTGAAGAACCTCAGGAGGAGCAGAAGTGAGTCTGGGACCAGAACTAGGGAAGTAGGGGCTGAGGAAGCCTGAACCTATGAGAGGACTGGGGGTGGGGTAGGGACAGGATTAATTGTTGGGGAGGGACAGGCAGATGTGGGCATGGAACTCCTTTAGCAGGAGCCAAAATCACCTTACCCAACAACTAATTATTGCACACGCACACTGGGGATGGGCAGTGGGAGTTTAGAAATCAAAAAGTGGACTGGAAAAATCACAAGATAAACTTTTTTAAAAAAATCTCTCTATATTTTGGGGTTTGACTCAATTTTTGATGTCTTGTGGCTGGCAATACTGTGACATTTTCTAGGGCTCTCAAGCAATTAAAAAATTAATTGCAATTAAGCATGTTAATAATAGAATGCGATTTATTTAAATGTTTTTGGATGTTTTCTACATTTTCAAATATATTGATTTCATTTACAACAGAACACAAAGTGTACAGTGCTCACTTTTTATTTGTTTTTAAGACGAATATTTGCAGTGTAAAAAACAGAAGAAATATTATTTTTCAATTCACCTAATACAAATCCTGTAGTGCAATTTCTTTATCATGAAAGTTGAACTTACAAATGTAGAATTATGTATTGCATTCAAAAATAAAACAATGTAAAACTTTAAGGCCTACAAGTCCACTCAGTCCTACTTCTTGTTCAGCCAATCGCTCAGACAATGTCACCGAAAAGTGAGAACAAGCGTTTGCAAGGCACTGTTGTAGCCAGCATTGCAAGATATTTATGTGCCAGATGGCGCTAAAGATTAGTATGTTCCTTCATGCTTCAACCACCAATCCAGAGGACATGTGTCCATGCTGATGACAGATTCTGCTTGATAACAATCCAAAGCAGTGCAGACCGATGCATGTTCATTTTCATCATCTGAGTCAGATGCCACCAACAGAAGGTTGATTTTCTCTTTTGGTGGTTTGAGTGCTGTAGTTTCCGCATTACAATATCGCTCTTTTAACAATTCTGAAAGCATACACCACACCTCATCTATCTCAGATTTTGGAAGGAACTTCAGATTCTGAAACATTGGGCCAAGTGCTGTAGCTTTCTTTAGAAATCTGATATATTGGAACCTTCTTTGTGTTTTGTTGAATCGGCAGTGAAAGTGTTCTTAAATCAAACAACATATGCTGGATCGTCATCCAAGATTACCATAACACAAAATATATGGCAGAATGCAGGTAAAACCATGGAGCAGGAGACATACAATTCTCCTCCAAGGAGTTCAGGCACAATTTAATTAACACTTTTTTTTTTCTTTTTTAAACAAGCATCATCAGCATGGAAGCACATCCTCTGGAATGCTGGTTGAAGCATGAAGGGGCATATAAATGTTTAGCATATCTGGCATGTAAATACCTTGGTACGACACCTGGCTACAACACCAGCTACAAAAGTGATATGTGAATGCCTGTTCTCACTTTCAGGTGACAATGTAAATAATAAGCAGGCAGCATTATCTCCTGTAAATGTAAACAAACTTGTTTGTCTTAGCGATTGGCAGAATAAGAAGTAGGACTGAGTGGGCTTGGAGGAACTAAAGTTTTACATTGTTTTGTTTTTGAATGCAGTTATGTAACCAAAAAAAAATAAATCTACATTTGTAAGTAGCACCTTCACGACAAAGAGATTGCACTACAGTACTTGTATGAGGTGAATTGAAAAATACTATTTCTTTTGTTTGCCATTTTTATGGTGCAAATATTTGTAATCTAAAGTAATATAAAGTGCACACTGTACACTGTGTGTTGTGTTGAAATTGTTGTATTAAATATTTTAGATGTTTTCTACATTTTCAAATATATTTCAATTAGTATTCTATTGTTTAACAGTGTGATTAAAACTGCAATTAATCATGATTCATTTTTTTGAATTAATCATGTGAGTTAACTGTGATTAATCGACATCCCTAATTTTTACATTCCTGCCTCTCAGAGGCAAGAGTCTCTGGAATGAGATCTGGGTATGGCATGCATTTTTATGGGACTCATGGGTAGACACTCATGCTTGCTTTTGTGTCTCTCACCAAAAGTTTTTGATTTATGGCTATATGTGCTGAACAGGTCTTCGGGAAATATGGTGAATAATAACTAAGCCACAGAGAAAGCACTAAATGCTTAGATTAGAAAAAAGGTTTTAACATTGCAATCTGGAATGGCAATACTGAATGGTAGCAAGACATTCTAATTTCTGCTCAACATGTAATAACAGTTGGATGGATATTTTTCGTGAATGTATAAATAGATGTGTAAAGTTCACAGAATGAGAACTCAGGTATCTAAGAAATTGACAGACTTGTAGAGCTGCATATTTGCATGATTAACCTTTACATGAAGCTAAAGTTATTTTTCGAAACCACTGTGGTAACATTTGTTTTCTCACAATTACCATCAAGACATAAAAAAAACCCAAACCCAACAACCCTGGAATGAAGCACAGTTATCACTCACAGGACTTGACTGAACTTGAAAGGTTTCTTACAATTTGCTATAATTATATGGCAGTAAGATGCTGTAAAACATTTTGAAGGCCACTGGAGATAATTTTATTACAGAATGCTGACAGTGCAGGGTTTGTGTTTTTTTATTTTTGTTTTTTAAGAACTCTGTGTATAAAATATTAAGCATTAAATCATTGCACTGATGAATAAGGAACAGAGATTAGCATTTTACCATACCGCACAAGGAAGGAAATATATACATTGCTGGCAGAAAAAGAACTTAGACATCTAAAATCTTTCTGTGGGAAGGATTAGGATATCTGAGGAGGACATTTGGCTTAGTAAACAAAAAAACCTTATGTAGTAAAACAAAGCTCAGATGTTTTTTAGTTTAAGGATGACATCACGCTGGCAATGGCTCTTCCATGTGTCCTCACCTTACACACTTCAAGCAGTACCTGTTGTTGTAATTTAGTTGAGAATGACTATACTGTTTCCAATATTCCAGACAACATCAATTTCTCATCCAGAACAGAGAAGCATAACACACAACAATCTGTGCTGACAAACAGGCTGCTAAATTTGGCCATGGAACTGGCTGGTTCTAGCCATCTTATTTTTTATTTGCTGGTTCATCTATCTGTCACCTTTCTTGAAACTCTGGTGATTTCAGGACTCTACAGTGGGGGATTATGGCAAAGAGCTAATAATAACAACAATGACAACAATGAACCTTTATATAATGCTTCCCATCCAGACATCTCCATGTGCTCCACAAATATTAGCTACAAGCCTGAGAACACCTCTCTCAGGAAGAACAACGAGGAAGCCTTGTGGCACATTAGAGACTAACAAATTATTTGGGCATAAGCTTTTGTGGGCTATAACCCACTTCATCAGATGCAAGGAGTGGAAAACACAGTCGGCAGGTATAAAAACACAGTCAGTGCTAACAAGGCCAATTCAATCAGAATCGAAGTGGCCCATTCTCAGTTGAGTTGGTCTCCTTAGCACTGACCCAACCCCGCCACACGCATGATAAGGCAACTCCCATCTTTTCATGTGCTGTATTTTCATACCTGCCTGCTGTATTTTCATACCTGCCTACTGTATTTTCAACTCCATGCATCTGATGAAGTGGGTTATAGCCCACAAAAGCTTATGCCCAAGTAATGTGTTAGTCTCTAAGGTGCCACAAGGATTCTTGGTTGTTTTTACTGATAAAGACTAGCACAGCTACCCCTCTGAAACGTGTCTCTAAGGAAGATATACCTCTATTTTAACATGGGGATGCTGATATGCAAAGAGGTAAAATGACTTGCTAAGAGCCATACTGTGAATAAATGCTTAAAATGGGCCTACCATCCAGATCTTGTAGTTTAACTTCTAGACTAGCGAACAGGGGAAAATCTCCAGTTCTAACTGAGTCAGTATCTTGGTTCACTCTGACAGGTCACTGTGCTTTCTCTATTCTTTAATTGATCCCTTTGAAAGGCGGATTAAGGCAGGAGCTCAGTGACATTCCGAACCACAATGCAGTATCTGTATCACCAAAGTCTGTTTTAGGTGGAGATATTTGTTGGCAGTCTAATAACTAGGAGTTTGTTCCAAAATGCTTAGGAACTACCTCTTGTAATATTCTTTCATCTGGCTCAAATGCCAATTCTGATAGCTAGATGAGGAGATAAGATTCAGGTTACATGGGTGAGAGGACAAATTTGATTCATTTACAGACTGATTTAAAACACTGATGCTTCCCAGGGGTCAGACACCTCGCTACTACCTATCTTTAGAATGAGGAAGTCTTGTGTGTATCTGCCAAGTGTCAGCTCCCTGAATCCCCCAGCCACAGATAAGAAGCACTGCCTTCTTAGTCTATGCAGGCTCCACTGTCCCTCTGCAGCTTAATAATAGGCATGCTCCAATCCCTCTGAGCATTTCCCTAGAGCAGGGGCTGGCAACCTCTGGCACGTGGATCGCTAGGGTAAGCACCCTGGCGGGCCAGGCCAGTTTGTTTACCTGCCTCTTCTGCAGGTTCAGCCGATCGCAGCTCCCACTGGCCATGGTTCGCCATCCCAGGCCAATGTGGGCAGCGGGAAGCGCCGCGGGATGTACTGGCCGTGGCTTCCCGCCTCCTGCATTGGCCTGGGATGGTGAACTGCGGCCAGCGGGAGCTGCGATCGGCCGAAACTGCCGACATGGCAGGTAAACAAACTGGCTCGGCCTGCCAGGGAGCTTACCCTGGCGAGCCACGTGCCAGAGGTTGTCGACCCCTGCCCTAGAGTGTCCAGTACATATTTCACTGAACATTGACAGAATTCACAGATCCACTGTTCCCAAAGGACCAGTACCCCCCAACTTACCAGTTACACCTTAGATCACCACTCCGCTTCACACACAGATAAATTATAGCAAAAGCAAGTTTATTTAACAAAGTATAAAGATTTGAGAAGTAGCAGTAAAAGTATTGTAAACAATGGTTGCATGTAAAATAAAACCATGAGATGCCTTCTACAGTCTAGACTTAATTAGTAAGATACTGTCTTGTCTAACGAATTCTTTGCAGCATTTTCAAGTCAGGTTGGCTGTGACCCTCTGTAGACGTGCAGACTCACCCCTGAGGTGCCTCCTGCTGGTGACTTCTGGGAATTAGCTCATTCCAGCTAGGAGCACCCGCTGCAGGCCAGTGATCTGCCTGTCCTCTTGGCCCCCGGGTCCCTCCCTGGACCCCAGTGCCCTTTTAACTGGGGTGCTGCCCCCTGGCAGTACCCCACCAATCTGGGTCTCCCCTCCCTGGGGAACCCCCAACTCACTATCCTCACTTTGCCTCAGTTTTGGCTACTGCCCAGTCTCCATCTAGCCTCCGTTCACTGGGGCAGACTGCAATATCAGCCACTCATCATAGGCAAAGGGGTTTGGACCTGCTGCCTTTGCCTACCCTTGGGCTGCCCCCTGCAACCCCCAGTACAGGAGTGGCTCTAGGCATTTTGCCGCCCCAAGCATGGCAGGCACGCCGCCAAAGGCAGCCTGCCTGCCGCCCTCGCAGTGACCGGCAGAGCACCCCCAGTGGCTTGCCGCCTCAAGCACGCGCTTGGCTTGCTGATGCCTGGAGCTGCCCCTGCCCCAGTGCCTGCTGGCCTTGTACTAGGCCGCAGCCTGGGGCTTTCTAGGCAGGAGCTCCCCAGCTCCTCTGCCTTGCCTTGCCTTGCCTTGCCTTGCCTTGCCTTGCCCTGCCCTGCCCTGCCCTGCCCCTAGCTCCCTACAGCCAGGCCCTTCTCCTTCTATAGGCAGAGGAAGACTGTTTGCTCCGGGCTTCCTTGGCCTTTTTATCCAGGCCAGCTGTGGCCTGATTAGGGTGTGGCCCAGCTGTGGCCACTTCCCCAATCAGCCCAGCATTTAGAGCTGCAACTTTCAAACCCTCCCAGGCCACTTCTTAAACCTCTCAGAGCAGGAGCAGATAACCACCCCGCTACACCCTCCTTTCATAAAATAGGGCATGCTGACAGGTAATCTCCTTGGCGAAGGAAGAAGGGTGTCTCCTGTTAGCCTTACATATATCAGAACAGTCCTTTGTTCTTTTTCATAAACAGGACACCCTCTGCTGATCGTTGACCTTGCAGTTTTTTAATCCACATCTAGCTCTGCATGCAGATAGGCTTACATTGTGAGACATACAATACACAAGACACAGACAAGGAGATAAGTGTTTGCTATCTCTGCTTGAAAGGAACCTGCTTAATAAATGCCTGTCTTGATCATCCGCCTTAATTCCAAGGCTTTGAGAACATAAATTCCAGTATATACATAGCTTCCTAAATATTATCCATCCATCTATACATTTCACAATGTCTATGATGACTAGTGGGCTATTGGCTCTTAGTACAGACTTCATACCTACACTTTTTGGTAAAATTAATATGCGTACCTCTGGCCCCCATAAAACTCTGTATGTACCCTCATCTTCCAGTTGGCACCAAGAAGTTCCTGGATATCACATACTCTCCTGGGTCAAACATCCTCTAACTTCACCTGTCCTCTCCCTGATTTAAGGAAAAACAAACAACCCCAAAACATTTGTTTTAAATTCATTTACTGTTCCTAAGTAATTGGCTGGAAATGTTATGAAGAATTGTCAGATGTTGTTTTCCAAAAGCTTTATTGTCTTTCAGTGACTGAATCCTCCCAAGCCCCTTTTCTGAACACTTTCTAGCATGGACCTTCCTTTGTTTTCTGGACCAAAATTAATAATGACTTCATTTCCCCACATATGCTTCAACCTCCTTTTTTTCTACGTACCACCTGATGAAAATGTATATCATTTGTGCGAAATAATGAAGCTGAAACTCCTCTCTTTCCTTGTGTAATGCTGCCAAAGCCCATAAAAGTAATGATGATAAACATAAGCTCAGAATTTCCAGAATTCCTTAGCCAAGATTTTATAATGAAAAAGCATCAAAGTTCATAGCTATTGTATTCAGATGTATAATTGCTTTCTAGAGCCCCTAAGATAGAGCAGGTGGCTGGGAATAAAAATCCTTCAGTTTTTCTCATATAGATGTGTGTCTTGATTGGGATTTATACAAGTTATAAAGAGATCCAAGACCCCTTCTGGGGTTCATTTTCTGAGGTATATGAAACAGATATATTCCATAAGCTAGAGATAAAGACTGGAAACTTATCTAAAAATCCATTTAAAGCAGTATCTCTCAATCACAATAAATAAATAAAGCAATGAAGTTGCAGCAGTAGTGCTACTTTAGTTCCCATCTCCTTAAGAGAGCTACTGTGCCATTAAAGTGAATAACATGATTAATCTCTTGGCTCAAAACTCATTTTTCATATGATGACGTTTTCCCTCATTTCCAGTTTTTGCATGCCGGACATTTGAAGCTGAATTAGCTGGTACATTTGAGACTTTCTGCACAGGAAGAAAACATGAATTGTACGCAGTAACCCACCAGCAACCTATCGTCTTGCATTGGAAACTGCTGCGTGGGATTAAGCTAAGAACTGTGAAAAAGTGAATGGAAAAAACTATGCATCTGTGTGACCTGAGGCAATGTCTGACAGTTAATTCAAGCCTTTTCGGAGCCATATATCCACCGTAGTATCACATGAGAGTCAAACATTCACTGTCCAGCTTATGTTCCAGCATCACATGGCTTTTGCAATGGAAGGATTTCAGAGTTTCTCAACTGACTTTGATAGCTGCAGCCTGGATGCTTTGTGATAAACCCCGAAAGCTAAGTCACAGCTGGTAGATGTCTGGAAAATGAATGAATGAATATCATAATATTGCCTGGTGGGTCCTGTTAGTTTTATGCATGACAGATTGCAAAAACGACTTGACCGTTCTAATTTCCTTCTCCCCCTTTCAAGAGTTAGAATACTCAGTGACCCACCTTCCTCTTCCCTCCTCACTTTCCTACTCTTTTCCTGTTCCCTTATCCCTCTCCCCCTTTGGGTTATTTTGAGGAGTTCTACTGAATCACAGAGTTAAATGTTTCAACTCCTAGCACAGGACAGATGCTTGGATTTCACTTGGAAGCCTCTGGATCATTCTCCCAGTTTCATCTGTCTTTTAAAAAGGAACAGAGAAAAATAAATATCTCCTATTTTGAGTGTCAGTTTTGTTTTGAAGAACACAGGAATCTAAACTATGCTTCAGGAAAACTTGATAGCACCAATTTCCCTGGTAATACGTAATTATTTTTCTTCTGTTCTTAGTAGACATAGGCTGCAGTCCCAAAATTTGGATCTGAAGTTTCACTAAGTCTGAACCTATTTGGATTGGTCCATTTTTAGATCACAGAATCTTAGTAGATAGAAGAGAGAGACTTTATTGGCTCACTCAGTCTATCTTCTGCCAGTGCTGTTTTTATAGCACATTTTTCTAGTGTTAAAAGTAGCTTTAAACTGGGTTTCCACCACTTCTTGCAGTATACTCTTTCATAGTCTAATTTGACCTCCTTGTCAGGAAGTTTTTACATTCAATGCAAGTATTCCCTTTCAGAATTCCACCTCATTATTCCTAATTAACCTCCCTCATGCCATATTTAATCACTTCTCTCCAGCATTAGTATTTACTGTGTTCAAATATTTGTAGGTGGCTATATTCCCCTGTCATCATAGCTTAAGTCAAGCTGCAGATGTTGAACACATTAGTGCCCATCTAAGTTTTTGGACTAACTTTGTATGAAGTACCATGACTGACTTGCCACTGGCCCCCAGATTTTCATGAAAGGTGCCAATTCTCCATTTCTGCTAATGAACTGGAAACATTACTAAGGACCACTGAATGAGGCACAAATAGAGACAAACAAGAGACCATAGATCATTCTCTAGGCTAGGAGGGGAGAACAGAGAGAGAGAGACAGACAGAATGTACTTTCTTTTCCATAGAAGCCAGAGTGTGTGGAAAAGGGGGGTTAAAATTTATCACATAGCTACTATTCAGCATTACAGCTCTGAACAGGTTTCGGGGAGAGAACCTTAGTAGGAATGCCAGCAATATCTCCTTTCCAAACAGCTGGGACAAGGAATTGGATTCTCACCTGGACACTGTTTCTGAAGATAATTCCTTCCCCCATCTCCTATCCTTATTGGTCTTTGACTAGTAAGTATAATGTCCAAACCCTATAGCATGTAAGGGGATGGAGAAGGAGAGATTGGAGAAATGAAAACAGAGATCTATGGTACTGAGTGAGATTTTGGAGGACGAAAAAGAAGAGTCAAAAAATAAAACTAGAGAAAGAAGAAGTGAGATAGAAGAGGATGGAGGGAAAGGAAAGAAAATGATTTAACTGAAATCATTGGAACAAAAGTCCTAGTGATAATGGTAAACCATAGAGTAGAGATTTCACTGAGGACCAGAAGAAAACTGAAAATAAGATACTTAGGTAGGGCTAAGCTGTCTTTGTCACTGCAATATTTGAAGAGGATCAGAAAGCTGCCCCATCAGTTATCTCTAGAGCCCAGGATGAAAGTTTAGGGTAAAATTTTCAAGAGTGCCTAAGTGACTTAGGAGAAGTTCCATTTTAAAAAGTGACTTAGACATTTAGGACTTTAGAAAATGGAACTCAGCCTCCTATGTAACTTGGAGCCTTTTGAAATATTGATTCAGGGCCTGATTCTTCTCACTTAAACTAGTCTTATGCAGGTGGAACTTGACTGATTTCAATAGTGTCAATTCCTGATTTACATCAAAGGAGAGCAAAATCAGACCTTAAATCAAGTTTCAAGAGACTATAGTTCTTCCTTCCCTAGTATAAATGTTATTTTATATATCAGAAACAGGTGAGTTAGAGTTAGGGCTGGTCAGAAATTGTGAAAAATTGTGAGCTTTCAGCATTTATTTTCATGCTACACCAAATAAATTAAAGATATCCTATCTCCTAAAACTGGAAGGGACCCAAAGGGTCATCAAGTCCAGCCCCCTGCCTTTGCTAGCAGGACCAAGCACTGATTTTGCCCCAGATCCCTAAGCGGCCCCCTCACAACCCTAGGTTTAGCAGGCCAATGCTCAAACTACTGAGCTATCCCTCCCCAGAATGAAAAGAAAAGCATTTGCTTACCTACAGTAATTGTTTTTCTAGATATTTTGTACACATGTACATTCCACGGCAGCTTCATGTGTGCCCAATGCACCCGAGTTGGAGACTTTTACCAGCAGTACCACTAGGTGGTGCATGCCCCCCATTCTCCTCAAATAGTGAGTCAAAGCCATAAAAGAGGTGTGTCTAAAGTTCCCTGCCTCCTTCTCCTTGTCACTTGTGAAATTATTATCTGAAGTAGTGGGGCAGGTAGGAGGGTCACTGAATGTATATGTGCACAATGCATCTCGAGGAATAACCATTACTGAAGGTAACTGTAGCGGGGTGGTTACCAGTTCCTGCTCTGACGGGTTTAAAAAGCAGCCATGAAGAGGGCTGTAGCTCTAAAAGTTGGGCTGATTGGGGAAGCGGCCGCAGCTGGGCCATGCCCCAATCAGGCCACAGCTGGCCTGTATAAAAAGGCTGTGAGCCAGGAGCCCAAACAGTCTCCCTCTGCCTGTAGAGGGAGAAAGGCCTGGCTGCAGGGAGCTAGAGACAGGGCACCTGAGTGGAGCAAGGCTGGGGAGCTCCAGCCTGGAAAGCCCCAAGTGGTGGCCTAGCATTGGGCCAACAGGTACTTGTGGGTTGCAGAGGGCAGCCCAGGGGTAGGCCAAGGCAGCAGGTCCAAACCTAACCTTGCCAGTGATGAGTAGACTGATACTGCAGTCTGCCCCAGGGTGTGGCGGCTAGTTGATGACTGGCAATAGCCTTATAGTGAGGTGAGTTGGGGATAGAGGGTGGGGGTTCCCCTAGGAAGGGGAGACCCTGAGAGACAGGGGTTACTGCCAGAGGCAGCACCCCAGTTAGCAGGGCACCGGGGTCCAGGGAGGGACATGAGGGCCAAGCGGTAGTGGATCACCAGCCTGCAGAGGGTGCTCTGGGCTGGAAATCAAGCTAATTCCCTGAAAGACCAGCAGGAGGTGCTGCAGGGGTGAGTCTGAACCTCTACAGTAACTAACAGCTATTTCTCTTTCTAGTGATTATGTGCATATATACAGTCTGCTGCAGGTAGGTATGTAGCAGTTCCCTTACAGTTGGAGAAACTTCAGATTATCTGAACAGAGACTCAAATACTGACTTGCCAAAGTTGGCAGTGTCCCAAGAGGCCACAATGATGTGATAATGTCTGGAAAAGCTATGTACAGACAACACTATTTGTGCTTTGTAGATATCTGTTATGAGAATGTTGCTCAAAGAGGCCTGAACTAGACAGAGCCCTGGTGGAATGAGACATTGTGTAGAGACTTCTCAAAGATCATAACAAAATTTGATACAGTCAGAGATCCAATGTGAGATACATTGAGCTGTCACTGGTTGGCATTTGACTCTCTCAGCATAGACTACAAAGAACCTGGGAGAGGCTCTGAATGACTTAGTTTGGTGAAGTTGAATGCCAGAGTTCGGCAGACATCCAAGCTGTGAAGTCTTCACCTTTGGAAAGGTGAAGTTTTTTTGGGGGGAGGGGAAACTGAATAGATTGAGTCAGGTAGAAAGATATCACATTTGGCATGAATGTTGGATGTGATCTGAGAGATGCCTTGTCCTCTTTTTAAAGAAAAAACATAAGGAGGGCCAGCTAGCAGAAGTTGTTGTTCCAAAGTTGTTCCTCCTGAAGCAATAGCCTCAAGAAACCCAACTGTCATAGATAATAGAGACCATGACATTGTTGCTATGTGTTCAAAGGGGGTCCCATTTATCTTGACAGATGTAGGTTAAGGTCCCATAACAGCACTGGATCAGATACCAGAGAGCAGCAATTGACTAGACCTTTCAGAACTCTGGACACCAGAGGGTCATAGAATACAGAAAAACCCTTTATTGGTGCAGATATGGAAGCCAGGTGAACTCTCACAGAAAGGCCAGATGACTTCAAATGTATGTGATCCAGTATATGACTAATGGCTGAGCTATATGGTAATAAATGCTGAGATTGTGCCTAGATGGAAAATCTCTTCCACTTAGCTGAGTATGTGGCTCTAGTGGAATCCTTCTTGCTGCTCACTAAGACAGCTTGAACATCTCTAGAGCATATTTTTGCTGAGCATTTAACCATAGATTATCCATGTAGTGAGGTGGTGGGATTGGAGGTTGGAATTCAGAGAGCTGACCTGGTTCTGAGAGAGGAAATCGCTGACTTAGGGGGAAAGTTATAGATGAACAGATAAAAATCT
This sequence comes from Gopherus flavomarginatus, assembly GCF_025201925.1. Taxonomy (NCBI): domain Eukaryota; kingdom Metazoa; phylum Chordata; order Testudines; family Testudinidae; genus Gopherus; species Gopherus flavomarginatus. The sequence continues at coordinate 242,446,484 of NC_066617.1, forward strand.
GGTGCGTAGGTCTATGAACCAATAATGACTTTGCCAGGTTGGTACCACTAAGATTAATGTTGCTTTCTCTGTTTGGCTTCTTGAGTACCCTTGAGATGAGATGAACTTGAGAAAATACAGCAGATGACTGGTCCATGGGAGGAAAAATGAATCTTTAAGGAACTGGGACTGTGCCCACACTAGAGCAAAAGGTCTTGCATTTATTGTTTGATGGGTAGCGAACAAGTCTATTTCTGGGTATCCCCACTGATGGATGATCTGGAGGAGGATTCCTTTCTGATTGACCATTGGTGGTGGTCTACAAAATTCCTGCTGAGGAGTCTGCAATGGTGTTCTCATTCCCACAAGATGGAAATCTATCAGGGAAACTTTGTTTCTTATGTGTAGGTTCCACAGGTAGATAGACTCCTCACATAGCTGAGTTGATCTGCTACCTCTCTGCCTGTTGAAATCAAACATGGTAGTGGTGTTGTCTGTTAGGGCTTATACCACCTGGTTCCTGAAAGCAGACATAAATATCTCATGGGCCTGACAAATCACATGGATCTCCAGCATAATTGTGCAGAGACTTCTTGGGCTGGCCAGAGTTTGCTCACAAAGTTGGCCGAGGTAGGGCCCACCAACCTTTGGTAGATGAATCTATAAACATAGTTATATTTGGCTCTGGAGACAGAAAAGGAACCTCTTTGCCCACATTGAAATAGTCCAATCACAACCCAGGGACAGAAACATTCATGCAGATACACAAACCAGCTTGTCCACAGAATGCCGCACTGGCCAATAAACTGAACTGAGCCGAGCCAGGTCTGTAGATAGCAAAGGTGAAGTCAGGCATGCGGAGTTACATGTGTGCATGAAGCCATGTGATTCAGTAGTTGTAGACAGAAAAGCACTGTTGTCATTGGCTTGAATATTAGGCCTTCAAACAAAGCAGCTATAGATTGAAATCTGTCCATCAGAAGAGAGACCATCTTGGTTATGGAGTCCAGATCTTTTCCTATGACTATTGTACACTGTGTCAGCTAGATTGGCCTAAATTCAGTTGCAGGCCCAGACAAGAGAACATCTGTCTGATAATGAGGATGCTGCTGTGGACTTGGATGCTTGAGAGTCAATACACTAGCCATTAATTCAGGTAAGGGAAAATTTGGACACCTAAGTGGTGCAGAGTAGCTGCTACTGCTGGCATGCATTTTGTGAAGACCCTTGAGGACAATGACAGGCCAAAAGGGAGCAACATGTATTGGTAGTGGGTGTCTCCTGCTTTAAAGAGAAGGCACTTGTATAACCAGGATGTATTGCCACATGGAAGTACGCAACTTGCAAATCAAGAGTAGCATACCAATCTCCACACTCCAGGGAAGGGATAATGGAAGTAAGTATAATCACCTTGAACTTGATTTTCTTGATCAATCAGTTCAACTTCCTGAGGCCAAACATGGGACAAAGGCCACCAGACTTTTTGGGAATTAGGAAATAATGGGAATAGAATACTTTCCCTCTGCAATGACAAAGAACCTCTTCTACCACTCTCAATTCCAGAAGAGATCGTACTACTGGAAGTGACATGGTCTTATAAAATGGGTCCCTGAAAAGGGATGGGAAAGGTGGGTTGGGGAAAGAGGGAGGTGACCTGGATAACATATCCTTTCTTTACAGTGCTCAGCATCCACTCGTCCAATGTTATTTTGTTCTGAACACCGTAAAAGAGCAAAGGCATCTTCCAAAAGGTAGATAGGTCATGAAACTGGTATGTTGTCCTCAAGGGGGCAATCAAAATGGCTGTTTAGAGGCTGTTGATGTCTTATGAAAAAGGCCTGATTGAGGTAAAGTTGTCTAGTGATGTTGAGAATTCCCAGGTGGTTTCTTATCACAGCTCTGGAATATCTTCTGGAAATGTGATGTATAGTATGGCTAAAGTCTAAACTGCTTCCTCTTTGAGGCTGGGTTACATATCCCTGGAGAGCTCAAAGTGCCTACGACTCTTTCAGGGTGTGCATGATGTCATCAGTATTTTGAGAGAACCGCTTAGATGCACTCACACTGCAAGTCCTTGATTGTATTTTCCAGCTTCTTTGGAATTCCAAATGCCTGTTTGTTGTCTCATGGCAATGTACATGAATTGTGAAGCCACATCAGCTTCATTAACAGCTGCCTGGAAGAATGTTTTTGCTGTGAGGTGCTCTTTGCAGACAAGAGCCATAAACTGTTCCCTATACTCCTCCAGTAATTCATCTTCAAATTTGGTTAAATCTGTACCATTAACAAAATTATATTTGGGCAGGAGAGGATAGCCACCCTCAGTTGCAGGATAGCTGTGCAGTAAGATTTCCAGCTGTACATATCCAGTCTCTTGAGCTTCTTTTCTTTAGAAATGGCTTGGGGATGAGAATGGCAGGTGCACTCTCTGGTAGCCATGAGCACTAATGAGTCAGGAATCAGAGGTATGAAAAAGAGAATCAAAGTCATTTTGAGGGATTTAGTAGCATCAGTACAGTTTCTTGGCTGTAGGTGGTACAAAAGCCGTGGTCTGCCAGCAGGGTTTTTCTGGCTCCAGCAGGGCTTTATTAAGGGAAGAATAACCCTTCCTGGAGCAGGAGTTTGTAAAATATCTAGGAGACTGTGTGCAGATTTTATTGAACAAGCTCTGTCTGTATGCCTAAAGAAGTGGCCACTCTTCTCATTAAGTGCTGGAAGGTCTTAAAGTCGTCTTGAGGTGATAAGATGGATTCAATTACCCTCATCTGGAGAGGGGGAAGAAATATGCAATGGGATGTCCAGGGTTCCTCCAATATCTCACTATCCTCAATAGGATCCAAACCATGGGAGGGAGAACAGTCAGGGGAGCTTGTTCAGAGAGAGGCCTCCTGATTTGGGATTCTGGTGGAAGTCTCATCTGTCTTGGAACGGGCCATGACCAATATGGTCCATGGAGCTGTACTCCACACTTTGAACCCTCGAGGGCAGAGGGCACCATCTTGGGGATTCCTTGTAGGAAGATCATTCATAGTCCTTAGAAGCCATGTCTCTGGCATGACATCTGCAAGGTGATGTGAAAGATTGGGATGATGACACATGCACCTCAGGTTCAGAGTCTGAAGAAGAAATGTGTGATTCCTTGGGAAATGGAGGGACTGTTCTTGTTGGTGTTCATGAGGGTCTTGATGTGGGAAACACCTCTATGTAGTGTGGGATGAGCACAGAATGTCAATAAGGTGTTATAAGTGGCAGCAGTGTTCAAGCCAACTGCATTGACAATGTCAAAGGCTATGTGGTGCTGGTGGACCTGACATCATTGACAGTGCTGGGTATGTTGTATATAATGGAAACAGAGGGGGTGCTGACCATGCCTGAAGTGTCTGCATCAATGGTGCCAAGTGCTTCAACTGTACTGATAGGACCGTGGTGCCAACGGTGTTGATGGTGCTAAAGACCCCCTTGTGGTCAATACTGAAGCTGGATGCATCAGTAATAGAGAGTCTGATAAAGAGACCCTTAATGATTCAAATCCTACCTAGAATTGTAGACTCAGTTTTCATTTTTGTTTTATTTCTTGTGGTAATCTACTTGGATCTGTTTGGTATCATTTATAATCACTTAAAAGCTATCTTTCTGTAGTTAGTAAATCAATTTTATATTTTACCTAGAACACTTTGCACTTCAAAGAACACAGGGGATAAACCTCAGCTCATGATCAAGAGTCGATGCATGTCCACTTTCCTTTGTAGAAGTGGCAGACTGGATAATGAATTCACACTGGTCGGGCTTTGACCAGGGCAGGATGGTACATCTCTGTGGTCTTGGGCTGGGGAACTGGGTGTATTTTGGCTGTAGCCTCTCTGTCGTGGGTTCATGTGTGGCTGGCCAGAGTATTCATGAACACAGCTGGGTGTGTTCCCTGCCTATGGAGGTTGGTGTGAGTGCAAGTTTGGAGGGCTTTGCAGCTTGTCACAATTTCACAGTGCAAGAGGGAACCCAGATTGGTGAGACAGAAGGTTCAGCTGTATCTCAGTTCCAGGTGGCACCCTGGGATGAGCCCATCACACAGGGTCTTCACTTTATTAACAGTTATCTTTCCTACATAGTAAAGTATATTTCCTCCCTACAGTTTGGCTTTTTGCAAAGCTGGTTGGTTTCAGAGCAGCAAGAACCCAAAACATTAGTGAAAGCACCCTTGCTGCCCAAGAGGTTTCTTCATTGAATGGATGCAGAGTGTCCTTCCCTTCATTTTGCTATACTGACAAGTCTCTTCTATTCATAGATAGGCTGAACTCCCTGTCGTGCTGTCTGGAGTGGCTCATGACTGGGAGTGCCAGCCTCAGGACAGACTGTCAAAAAGCAGAGCAGACACCCCAAACTGGCGGTGTGCTCTATAATTAAATTTCACCAACCCAGTAATAAATGTGAACTCACTGTAACAGTATTACTATGGAGTCATGGACAGTCCCCTTGGACGCTCCAGTCTATCTTTCCACTCAGGCAAGCTGGACTTACTAATGAATGGTCACTTATACCAAAGATCACAAAATATTCAGGTTGCTCTCAGTCCCAAGATACCAATCACTTACCCAGATCAATTCGTACCTCAGATCTCACGTGAAACCCTTGTAGCTAATCTTATAGTAAACTAAGTTATTACTAGGAAAAATAAATGAGTTATTTACAAGTTAAAGAAGGTAACACACATACACAAGAGTTACAGTCTGTGGTTCCACAAGGTGACAGATGTAGTAATCTAGCCACTGAATGTGTTTTAGGACTAAACCAGGTTGACCCTGGGGATCTCTACTTTTGCTTCCTAGCAAGAGCCCTGTGAGAGTTCAAATAGCAAAGAGATGAGAAATCTTCATGTCAGCTATCTTTATTTCCCTTTTCCAGAATTCAAACTGATGGGACGAGACCTTCTGCATGTTGCCTGCATAGGGACAATTAGCAAAGTCTTTGTATCATGATGTTTCACAATGGCCCACCTAATTTTGATACTTCTTCTTGATGGGTCTGAGTTCACAAGTTCAGAGCAGGCGTTTTTACAATTACAAAGCAACATGTACATATTACCTTATAGGGTGTGATATAGACATTACAACTAAGATTAACACAAGTAGCAACTTATAAGCATCTTACAGAGACTAAACACATTTGTGGAGAGCTCTAACACTCACCACCAGCGTGGGAAGGAAAACAGGGAGTCAGCAGATATTACCCTTTTATGACCTTGGCTCAATACATGAGGAGAATGGGGTACATACACCGCCTAGCGGTACTGCTGACAAGTCTCCGACTCAAGTGTACGCTGTGTACTTACACTGGCAGTGGAATGCATATTTGCTGGGTTTAGTGTGCTGGTGTTGGTGACCTTGGATATACAGGGGATCAGACTAGGTGATCTAGTGTTGTCCTCTGGCCTTAACTCTATGACTCTATATGTGCACAAGCACTGAAAGGAGTATTAAGACCTTTCAAAAATCTTCATGGGGGAAAAACCTGAGAGCAAAAGACTCCCATAGTAGCCAATAGCACAGTAGTGAAGGCACACATCTGGTATGTGGGAGACCCAAGCTGAAGTATTGGCTATAGTAATAATAGAAGTTTAGTTCAGGGCCTGGGATAAATGACTTCTTCATGTTTTTATTAAAATCTCTTTACTTAAGAGTGTTTGGCCCTCATCACCATTTGATGAGGAAAAATGTACCTCAAATTGATTTGATGTACTCTAGTGATGAAATACATCTAAAGTTAACTCATTTTCTATATTCCCTAAAACACTTAAACAATGCAATAATCAAATTGAAGTTACAATGGAAATCAGATTAACCACCCAAGCTGTTGTATGCAGTGTAAGCTTGAATGCTTGTTTCTCTTACAAACAGAAGTCAATCCTATAAAAGATATTCCCTTACTCACCTTGTCACTTAAGGGCTTGAGGGTAGTCCAAACTGAAATCAAGTAACTGAAAAGGAGACAGCTTCCAATTTCCCTTGTGGGCAGAATGGGTTAATACTGGAACCTTTAGGTTCCCAGAGTGACCTCCTGTGATCTGTGGTAGATTTTCCTTGACCCTGGGTTAGTTTATGCCTTATTGTAACTTTTTTTACTTTTGGCTTACATGCGTGTGCTATTATTTAACATCCACACCTAAAAGGTTAGGAAAAATCAGTTAGTCAGGCACTGAGCCAACAGATTTTCCTTTTAATTCTTTAACTTGAACAAATGTTACTTAGAAAAAGGATCTGCTCTTTGGCTTACCTGGTTTATGGAGCTTCAAAGTCAGTCATGAACTACAGGTTGGGGAAGCCATCTGGTGTCATGTGACTCAGGTACTATCAGGCTAGTGTGCAGCATCCTGCAGTCAACTAGCTGGTTTGTGGTATCTTCATCTATCCTTTCCTCAGGACCATTCCAGGGAAAGTAGGAAGATCAGCTGTCTGGTTGTCATTGAGGTGACTCAGTAAAGAGCACACTTCTTCCTCATTTATCTGGACTTTTAAGGTTGCAAGCTGAGTTGATGATGATCTGAAGTATCTCCCCAGGGATCTTCTGAGCAAATGAGGGGATCACAGTTTTTTGTGCCACAGCTGCATTGTCCAGTCCTGGTGAACATGGTCAATCTCAGCTGTAGGCCCATTTTTGGGACCGTCTTTTCAATGGACTGCTTCTTCACCATATCCACCATTAATTGCAATTCCATGTGTTTCCCCTGCTCTTGGGTGCTTGGAAGAATAATAGATGATGACGCCACTAAAACTCTTTCAATCCTTTTATCTGGGTTAATGGCTTCTTGGGTTGTTAAGGCCTAGTCACTTCCCTGGACATGATTCATGGAGTTTTGCCCTTTGGCTTACAAAATTGTTGTTGCTTGTTCAGTCACATGCCTTTATGCTCATACTTCCTCAAGGTCTGCTAGGGCTTCATGACCACAGTAACACCCTGTGTCTTACTGAAAGGTCATTTTGCTCTAATAAAGCCCAAAGACAAAACTATTCAAAGCTGCTTTTAAGATCCCATTAATATACACATAATAAAAATAAAACCAATTAAAGTTTTATACTTCACATCTACACTACTATAGGCCTATGTACCCACCCGGTTCTGCCTGATTCTCTCTGACTCAATGAATATTTAATTATTTATACACAGAGGAACAGCTCCAGCAGGAGAGGGAGACTGACTTTACAGCCCGGTTGTTAGGGCTGTCATCTGGGCAGGGCTGGCTTGGGAAAGCAAAAAAGTAAGAGCTGGCCCTGCATCTGGGGTGTGGCAGACCCACATTCAAATGCTTGTTTCGCCTTCGGATCAGGGACTTGAACATAGTTTCTCTGGTTCAGACCAGAAATTACACTGTGAACTTCAAACTTTCATGATGAAAGTTTCATCAAAACAGATACATTTCCATGAACATTTTTGGTTTCAGTGAATCAGCATGTTCCAACAGAAAAATAATCCATCGAAAAATTGTCTGGCTCTAAGTAGAACGCAGCTTTAAGATTTTGATGAGTGACATTAGTTCTATGGCAATGTTTCGCTAGAATATTTTATCAATCTTTGTTTTTCTACCCTTTAGTTCTCTGTCTATTTATGCTGTTTTTTTAGATCATAGGCACTTTGGAGCAGGGGCCACAATTTTTTTTTATTTTGCTTAGGACATTGTGAATGCTACTGGAAACCAATGGTAAGTAATAAAGAATGGGTAAATTAAGATGGATAGTCAAGAGATGTGAAAAATCTAGTAATCCTCTTATTCTAAATACATGCATACATGACACAACCTTGGATCTAACTATCTTATGTAACAATAAAAAAAAAAGGAAATTTATCATCAGCAATCTCATTTCGAGGCACAGTATATGCTTCAAAAACAGATGAGGGATTGCAAAAGAAAATGACGCATTACTGAAGAAGATGGAATTTCTCCAATGTTAATCACTTGCTAGATCAATGATATGGTCATCTCTTGCTTTTTATTTGAATACACTGCTCTCCAAAACCCATGAACTATTCTAATCTGGAAACTTTATTCTGAATGATTAAAGGAATATCATGCTAGAGCTTATGTTTAATTGGAAATCCCATTTGTTTTTCTAGCTTGTGTCATATCTTAGAGAGAAATGAATCTTGGCTTAATGATAACCATGCCCATTCCAAGGGTATGGCATACTAGGCCTTTACAACATTGTTTAAAAAAATGGGAGTGGAAGGAATGTCTGGAAGTTGTTCATATTAGCCAGGGTTCATTTTTCTCTTTAAACCAAAGACTGAATAAGAACAATGGTGGCTTTCAAGAGAACAAAATTTGGAACGTTGAGTTTTACTAGCACTTTGTGTAAGGTCTGTGCTTCAGGAAAGCTGTCAGATGCAAGTTGGACTGACTTAGAAACTGGGGCCAGCTCTTTGTGTTATGTAAGTTCAGATTTGATCTTGTGGGGTGCAGACCACTGTAATGGCACCAGTCCAATAATAATCTAAGACAGATGGGGGAAGACTGGGCAGGGGTATGTGAAAGAGAAGATTCTTCTTTAAAAAGGACACTGTTAAAATTGAATTATAAACCAGGATGTGTAGATTCCATTTAGCTGCATGGAAAAGCCCACTGTTTCTCTGTTGTTGTAGTAAGGTTTTAATTAAACGCAGGCTCTGGTTATAAATTTTATGGCAACTGCATTTGGATGGCTTCTTAATGATTAAGAAAATGACTCAAAGGAAAGCCATGCTTTAGACTGCAAATGGAAAATTTTGTACAGTATTTTCACTTGCATGATTAGAAGCTTCTATAAAACAAAGTATTAAAAAAAAATATTAAGCACTTCATTGAATTTGCTGACCAAAATGTTGGATCTGCTCAACAATTTAACATCATGCCTCCTAATGAAAAGTAGATGGGACAATTATTCAAGGATATGGAAGCAATATCACTGGCCCAGATAAACAGCATTCAGATACAGTATAGAAATATCATGAGAAAGAGTTGACAGGTAGAATTATTATTGTGTTCATAACTAGTGTCAGAGCCCCAGTCATGGACTAGAACCCCAATGCTCTAGGTGTTGTGCATACACAGAACAAAAAGACTATCCTTGCCCCAAAGACCTCACATCCTGCTCTTCACCACCATCTCATCCAAATTAATATTTTACTGTTAAATGTATGCAATGTAAATTGCAATATCATTCCTACGGTGTTCTGTGCTAGTCCTCTGAACAATGTAATCAACATACAGTTGAGAGGATAAAACCATACACTAGAGGCAAATTAATCTAGTTCCAAAAAGGCTGGTTACTTCTGAATAGAAAGAGTATTTTGAAATTTCTGTGCATTAGGTGGGTATTTTGATACTCTGTGACTTGAATATCTTAGGGAGCTACCATGGGTTTCCCTTCTCTCCTTATTCCATTACTTTTGGAAGTACTGTTCCATACCTAAAAAAGGTGGTTCTGAGGGTGATGCTGCTTTCCTAGAACATTCTGCCCAGTAAGTATTGCCCCGTCACAGGAATATTTAGTATTTATTTGGGTTGTGCTGCCAGAAGCTGTTGGTTTCAGAGATCACAGACAAAACCATTTCACGGCAAGAGCAGGTGGTGGTAATGTGCCTTACAGCTCTGTGTACCCCAGGAAGCATCACAAGCAGTATTCTAGTGGAGTCCAGCATAATACCACACATTTAGGGGTGGGGGGAGGGACAATGAGCTTGTCAAGCTAGAAATCTAACTCTTTTAAAAAAGAGGAGCCTGAACTTCAGTAACCTTTAAAAGGTTCACCCAAGGTTTAACACACTTTTTGATGGATCTCAGGCTGTTTTACCAGGTTCCTGGTTTTATTTTAAGCCATTACAAGCAGGATTCCTGCACTATCTGCAAATATTGTTTCCCACTATAGTTTCCTCCTTTACTTTTAGCCATTTTGTAGGAGACAGTACGATGATCTTCTAACCCTTGCACCTCTCTAATCTTTAGGGAGCAGCCAGTTAGTGCCTTTCCCCACATATTCAGGAAGGAATGATAGATAAAACTGAGAAATTAAGTAGCAGATGTGCTGTGAATTACACAGGGACCACAATGCTCTGGAAAAACTATTAGTGCAGGTGTTTTGCCACTTAAGCCATGTTTTTTGACCTGCATATGTGGGGTCACATTCTTTGTTAGTGTAAATGGGCCTTCGTTCCTCCAACTTAAATCTTTGGTGCTGTGCCCAGTCAGATCAGCTGAGAATTTAGCTCATCATTTCTATTTCCAGAAAGCTATAAATGTAGAAATTAAAGAAAAGCAAAACCACTGACTATGATATCTTTCTGTGGCTTTCAGAAGCTATCCTTATCAAAGAACGATAGTATATCACAGCCCATCAGTTTGCTAAGATGGGCTTCCATCTCTAACAATTAGCATAATTTCTATTAAAATACAGCATATTGCTATAGTACAAGATAATATTTTAAGATGCAAAATATATTTATTTTGATGCTTTTAGATACAGCCCTAGTCTTCAGAGTTGGAAATATTATTCATATTGTGGTAGCTGTTCCTAGCCAACTGCACTGATTTCTTATTAAAATAAAATTTATTGATAGATTTATTAATCTTCAGGGAACGACAAAGGTGTCATTCTCTCTGTGTTAAAAAGAGTGGTTAGGTATGGAAAAATAGATTGAGTACAGACTTTGTCATTTGTTTTTAATTTAATTTAAATATTCGCTGGGGCAGTCATAACTTCAGGGAAGATGCTGAACTGAAACCAAATTTTGGATCACAGATTTCATGTTCTGGGGGATTTGTCCAAAAGTAATCCCATATTTCATTCTTAAATTAGAAATTATTCTGAATTACATCAAATGCTCTTTTACCTTGTGAGGAAATTTGTGGTTTTAAATGATTTAATACAGTGGACTAAGGGATTTATTGATTCTAAAAAAATGAAAATGACTAGGAAGTTCATTAAAAACATGAACCTCATTAAAGCTTCTCTCATCTCAGAAAAGGTTTCCCTCTTTAAGGAATTTTTTTCGTGGGGTTGGAAGATCTCTGACTCATCACTGAGGAGGATGGAAAACTGGTCTAAATAAAATGATAGCTTGAGATATAATTTTACAGAACTGTGTTGCACAGATCATTTAATGAAGGACAATACAAAACAGGCTTCATAGAGCAGGTGGAATTGAATAAAGAATAATTTAGGTGAATATAAGGTCTATTAGACTGTGGAATATTCTTACAAGGGAAATGTTGGAAGCTGCATTGCTTGAATCATTTATAGCCCGGCTGGATAAAGAAGGATAGATTAGATTATCTTGTTTGCTTCCATCTCCAATATTTGATTCTGTGAAAATTCCAAGTAAGGATGTTGCTGAGGAAGTGATTTGACAGATCCCTGGAAACAGCAGCACATACTTCAAAGTTTTAAACATTGTTTTCTCATTCAGTCTGATTCCATCTCACAGGACTAGCCAGAGCTGGGGTAGGCAACCTATGGCACGTGTGACAAAGGCAGCATGCAAACTGATTTTCAGTGGCACTCACGGTTCCAGGCCACTGGTCTGGGGGGCTCTGCATTTTAATGTAAATTTAAATGAAGCTTCTTAAACATTTTAAAAACCGTATTTACTTTATATATAACAATAGTTTAGTTGTATATGATAGACTTATAGAAAGAGACCTTCTAAAAACATTACAATGTATTACTGGCATGAAACCTTAAATTAGAATGAATAAATAAAGACTCGGCACACCATTTCTGAAAGGCTGCCGATCCCTGAGCCAGAGTAAGATGTATTCCCAAATCAAGTTTTACAGGAGAATTTTCAAAAGTATTCAGCATGGGGCTACCTCTGCTCCCATTGCAGTCAATGGGACTTCTAGCATTAACTTCAATGGGAGCAGAGTTAGGCCATTCTAAATGCTTTTCAAAATCACATCCTTAATTTCCTGGGAAACAATGGCTTTGTTTGGCTGGTTTTTCACATTGTTCTCCATGTTTTCTCTTTCATCACACTGCTGAATTTAGATCAGTGGTTCCCAAATTATAGGTTTTGTTTTGGCAGTGGCACACAAAGAATTCACTAGCCCCCCTTGGTGCGAGTTTTCCTCACTTCCAGCTGCTAAATCACACTAAAAGAATTTCCATATGCATTTGCAATTGTGAATAGGAGGGGAAGTCCACACACAATTATGTGTGGGGAAAGGAGTTCCACAAGACAATTTGCATTAATATATGATCCTTGCTAGGAAGCAGTTGGAGAATCCCTGATCTGAATACACCTTCTATGCTATGGGCATATTGTGTCTGACATGTCTACTTTATAGGTGTTTATGGGTGTACCACTGTGGGATTGTAAGAGTTAAATTTTTCAACATATTTTAGATGGTTTGGCATGGTGTTATAGCTGGTGATATCACTTGACATGCACCCTAATGTAAGGATGTGACCATTGACTTTCCTTGGCATTGCTCTTGTCTAAATCTATGTCTACACTACAGCATATGTCAGTAAAATTTATGTCACTCGGGGTGTGAATATTCTTTCTCCCTAAGTAACATAAGTTACACTGACATGAATGTTTGTGGCACATAGCTTATGCTCCCTGAGGAGGTGGGGTTTTATGCCGAAGGGAGAGCTGCAATGCTGTATGTATAGATGACATCTAAGTAGATTATATAGTTTCTCTCTATATAAAGAGGTAGAATCTTTCCAACATGCACTTTGAAGTGAAGGGATAACAAAGGTCTCAGTCCTGAATACTGCATGTATCCCTGTTACCACCAGCATTAGATCACCATCATTATGTGAGAAACCACATAAAATTCAGAGGCAGCACAGGGGCTTCTGTGAGAGCATGATTGGAAGTCTACATTAAAACAAGAGGCTGATAACTCAGTCTTGTGCTAATATTTCACAGTCTAGATTCAAAGCTCAATGAGTTAAAAGAGGAGATAAGTCTCAGACTTAGGCCAGAGCCATTGCTTGGCATCCATCCCAGGTAAACAGTTGCATATAATTTCATTCCAGTAATTTTTCTTTACTGATAATTTAGAAAAATAAAAAATATTTTAGGCATTTTAATCAATTAAAAGGTTCTCTTTCCATCTCTTTTTGGGTAGAGCTGTTTGAGGGCTTGTGTACACCATCTTTAAACATGTTAACTAACATGATTGAAATTCTAGCGTAGACCTGGTCAACAGGTATTTCAATAATAAGAGCACTCCAGACACAATTATTTGGCTTAAGGCTTCGGGACACATTCCCCCAGAGAAACATAAATATGAATTCTGGTGGTTTCAATGCAACCTGGATTTTTTTAGAATTTGAACAAAACAAGCCATCATTAACAATAAATAAACCAGATAGCTTGAAGTGCTTTGTTTAATATGTCATAGGTTCAGTCTTCTCCTGACTCATATGTGGGCCTACCTTTCATATCCTTATTCTTTTAATCTCGCATGTGCATAAATGAATTATATTCTTACAGTTACACTGTAATGTCTTTCCTGTTTTCTCCCTTTTTTCCTGTCCTTTTATAAAGCTGTGGGGGAAAATCTTAACCATGATGCTTTCTAAGCAGTAAAGATGAAGAAAGAAGAGACTAATGCCAAGTTGTTAATGGCTGTAGGTACTACATAAAACTCTATCTTTCTGAAATATAAAGTATAGTTTAAACAACCATTACAAACATGATGCACAAACTACTGGATTAGGTTTACTGGCATGTGTTGTGTTATGTAGGAGGACAAACTAGATGATCATAGGTCTCGTCTGGCTTTAAATCTATGAATCTACATTATTATTTTCCAGTATTATTGTGCACTTTATCTGCTCAGTTATATCCTTGGTGAATAATGGCGCAAAGCTCAGATGCTTTTAATGTCTTCCCATATCTCACTGAACCCAATAGGCACTTTGAACAAAAATAACTTTTGTTATCATTCATAATAGATTTACTTATCTATTTACATGATAGATTATATATAGATAATAGATTTACTTAGCAAATTCCAGAGGAATTCCCCCAATACACTGGGTAGTTGATATATAAGGAATACAATTAACTTCAAATCCGTATGTATAAGAGTGTCAACAGCCACAATAGTAAATAAATTTTATACAAATTTTAAAGTGGCTGCTGTAGATCATTTGGACTATGTATGAGTGAAAAATTCAATTTCTAAGACGAAACGTATACTGATATTCTATAAGAACAGTGGAAAAACAATCAGTAATGAAACAGTCAGCTGACATTCTGTCTCACAAGGGAATCTGAGATATTGGGATCAAGGCCTAAAGCGATTTATATGAAATGGATTAAGTAGAAGGGTGTGTCACAAACTTGAATTCTGTTGCTTGGCTAGTAAACTTTGGAACTCTGGTCAGTACACTGGAAGATTGAGATGAATCCAGGAAGCAAAAGAAAAGAGCATTTGCAACATCAAAAGGCTTATTTAAATTCATAGGGATGCACTGCAGATTCTATTAATAAATGCTGGAGGGTTTTGTTGCATTTGTTGGAAATTGTGTTAGGACTCATGACTGGGATGGTGGGTAGGATTGTGTATTATCTATTGATAAGGTGTTAAAGAGCATTTGGAGCATGTTCAGAAGCTGCTGGAAAAACTGAAGATGGCTAATTTGATATTAAATCTGAACAGTATAAATTTTCCTGGAAGCAATTAAGTTTTCTGGCAAGTTTACTATCTGGAAAAAGAGATTGTTAGTGATCCTTATAAAATATAGGCCAACCTTGTTTTTATAGCTCTGAACACTTCGACATATAAATTGAAAGTTTTCTTAAATTTGGAAGAATGGTAAAATCCACTATGTCAGGTTTCAGAATGGTAGTTAGTCTGTATCAGCAAAAAGAACGAGTATTTGTTAATCTAAGATGCCACAAATTTATTTGGGCATGAGCTTTAGTGGGCTAAAACCCACTTCATTGGATATATGCAGTGGAAAATACAGTGGGAAGATAGATAGATATATTCACACACACACAAAAATGGGGGTTGTCATACCAACTCTAACAAGACTAATGAATTAAGGTGGGCTATTAGCAGCAGGAGGAAAAAAACTTTTGTAGTGACAATCAGGATGGCCCATTTCAAAGAGTTGACGAGAAGGTGTGAGTAACAGTAGAGGAAAAATTTGCATGGGGAAATAGTTTTCAGTTTGTGTAATGACCCATCCACTCCCAGTCTTTATTCAAGCCTTGTTTAATGATGTCCAGTTTGCAAATTAATTCCAGTTCTGGAGTTTCTCATTGGAGTCTGTTTTTGAAGTTTTTTTGTTGAAGAATTGCAACTTTTAGGTCTGTAATTGAGTGACCAGGGAGGTTGAAGTGTCCTCTGACAGGTTTTTTAATGTTGTTCTTTATATCTGCTTTGTGTCCATTTATTCTTTTGCGTAGAGATTGGACACAAATCAGACATCAAGAGCCCGACCTGCTCTTTTCCAGGATTCCCACCACTGGTAAAGGCCAATCACTGGTAAAGGTATCAGGGGGCCCTTGGTATCCCCTTCGAACTGGACTTCTGGCACTCGGGACATCTTGATGTATGCCTGGCCAGAAGAACTCTTGGGCCACCCCAAATGACCTTCCCAGGAGACTGCGCGGGCCAGGTGGAGTAATCCTTTTTGGAACCTCTTTGGGACCAATAACTGGCACAACTTGGCTCTCATCTCTGGCTCCTGGGCCACCCAATAAAGCAAGTCCTTGTGGATCGCAAAATGGGGGCTTTAGGGACCAGTGTTGCAGAGGGTGGCCTCTCCATCCTGGCTTGCTGCCTGCTCCCAGGCTCGGCTGAGGCTGGGGTCCCCTCTGTTTATCCAGAAAATCTCCATCAATATCCAGCCATTCCAGCTCTTCCCCTGTCGGACTGTTGGCTGGGGCTTGACTTTCCTTGATTACTTCGGAATCTCTCAGCCTCCCCTCCAAGAGGTCCTGGGGTCCTGTTTGGCCTAACAAACTCTGTCTCCCGTGGTGTACTCTTCCCTTCTTTCAGGCCATCTGCTCCACCCCCATATAAGGTCAGTGAAACCCAGCCAGTCTCATCCCAGAACCATGTGGTAGGCTAACCTACAGGCCACCCCAACTGGGCAACGCACTTCCTGTTGAGCTGCCTCAGTCACACACAGATGTATATATTGTAACCATATTGATGCCCCTCGGTGGGGTGGGAGTGCTCTACCAGTCCTGTGCAGATGATAGTCTGGCTGCATCTCGAGTCCAACAATGCCACGATTTTAGAGTTCCCTTCACTCTCACTGGGATCATAATCTTTGCTGGCCCATCCTTCCGGGCTTGTTGGTCTGCACCAGGACCTGCCTATAATTAGTCCATGTAGGGGGACACTCTCCTGAAGTGTCCTGTTTGTCTGCACTGGTAGCATCGGTCCCAGTTCCCCTCCAGGGGTGGGGTACTTTGCGATAGGCTCGGTTCCCCCGGTGATTCCTACTGGCCCTGAAGGGCCCTGTGTCCTGAGGGTCGGCGGGGACCCTGTTTGCCTGGCATACAACTGGGGGCTTCCACCTCCTGTCTTACGCATCGCTCCCTCTCAGGGTTGGTCTCCTCCTCCTGAACTCCTTGTCCTAAGACCCACTCGCTCCTCCTGCTCGGCTGCCATGTAATCTTCAATGAAGGATGTAGCCTCAGTCTTTAGCCAGTGTTGCTGCACCCACTCCTTCCCCCTGGTGGGCAGGATCCAAAGGAACTGCTCCAGCACCACAGTCTCAGCCACTTGGCAACTGGTGCAGCGCTCTGGCTCTAGCCACCTCCAACAGAGGTCACGGACACTCTGGGCTACTACCTGTTGTCTGGCCCCAGCAGATATTTCTCTCTGCAGAGCCTCTGCCAGTATGTCTCCAAGTTGATGCCCATCTGGTCTAGGATGGTAGCCTTAACCTTCTCATATTGCAGCACCTCCTGCAGGTCAAGATTGCAATAAGCAGCCTGAGACAGCCCCATTATGTACAGGGCTAGAATAGTGGCCCAGTGTTTGGGGGGGCAATGAGTGGCAATAGCTGCCCATTCAAAAGTCACTAAGAAGGCCTTGGGGTCGCCCCTGGGCCCCAAATTTGTAAGATGTATCGGTAGTCTCCCGAGCCTATCCCCAGGCCCCCTCCAGCTGGGGTGTGAGAAGGACTTGATGCTATCTTGATGCCACCTGTTGGAAGAGCCAATCTTGATTTTTCTTGCTGCTGGGCAGCCAATTCCTGAATCAGCTGTTGCTGTGATTCTTGTTGCTGTGCCACCTGCAGTTGCTATTGGGTAGCCAGTTGCTGTAGCAGCTGCAACTGCTGTTGTGCAGCTTGCTGCTACTGGTTTTCCAGCAGTTTTTCAGGAGCTTCTCAGTCTCTATCCTGTAAGTGTGGGTCCTTCTATCAGGCCCTGGTCAGTGCCTGCATTCTCCACCACGTGTGGTGGGTTTAGTCCCTCATTGACCCCTTAAGTCGAGGGGTGGGGTGAGTGGTAACCCTGCCTCTCAATGCCTATGTCTGTTTTTAACCCCCCTCCCGGTAGTCAGCACAGTGTGGCCCAATGGCCAGGGTCCGTACACTGCCTTGCCCTGAGTGGGATAATGCAGCCTAGCCGCTGGAGTCCATGCTGCCCCCTTTAGAGGCAAAACAGGGGTCAGGTAACTGGGGCCATTGCAAGGGAGTGGTGACCCCTGGTAGGAAAACCCAGACCCACCCGACTCCATTGGGCCCCAATCCAGGACCCTGCCAACTGTGTAGCGGTCCACCATGGGGTCAATGGGGAATCCTACCAAAACACACTGACCTCATAATGGTGCAAGGTACAACTCCCTTGCTTTCCCTAGGTCACTTCCTACCAGTTCTCTGGCAGCAGTAGGCCATATGACATCAGGGTCTCCAGGTTTCCCAGCACCAGACACTACCTGGGGTTCCAATAGCCGCAAGCCTCTGGTCCAGGTTTCTGGCTCTTCAGCGCTGGGATCTCCAGCCTCCTCAGAACTCAACACTCCCTGGGCTTCTGATAGCATCAGGCCTCTTGTCCAAGTTTCTGGCTCTTCAGCTCTCATAAGTAAGGTCTGTAACATCTCCTGGGCTGGAGCCTCTGCCAAGCATCCTTCCTCCTTGTCAGCCGGCCCTGACTGAGTGGCTCTGCAGACTTCCAGTTGGAGCATGCCCAGCAGAGCCTTAGGGGGTGGGGCTTCCTCTGCTAAGAGGGAAGAGTTAACCCCCTCGGTACCAGTGCGGAGCCGATCCGCCCCGTCACAGGAATATTTAGTATTTATTTGGGTTGTGAGAAAGAGCTGGTACACTAGTTGAATATCCGTTTTGTAATTACTGTTGACCATAATGTAATTATGTCTTAGGTCATCCAAACCTAGGCCAGTGAATACTATTTCCTTCAGTACATTTTCTAGTGCTTCTGCCACTCTCTCTCTTCCCACCCCCACCCTCAAAAACAAAACTTTACATGACCCAAGCAGAAGCAGTGGATATCTTACCACTTGCTTGGGTGGTAGTTCTATAGCTTAATAGATCATAGATTTTTCTGCCTCAAATCTTACTTTCACTTTCTTTTACAGAAATGTTAAAGTTAAACTGAAATTTTGTTTAAACATAAAAGAAGGAAAAGTTAAGCAATTCTAATTCATTAATATTACAGTATCTATACACAGATTTCAAAAATTACCTACAAGTACATTTTAAAACAAAATCATTTATAGTGAGATCCTCTTTTACTCATCTTCCAAGACCTGAGCTCTGGTTCTCCTGCAGAAGTGAATGACACCACTAGCACAGAGCAAAGAGATGAATTACCTACCCAGCTTTGTGTTAAAGTTTGTATATCAATCAGGCCCCAGTGTCTATAATGGTCAAATGAAAATTCCACTTCCAGACACACTTAATCTTTCAAACAAGCTTGAATCTGGCAGCTTTGCAGCTCAATCCCATATCTAAGAGATAGCAATGCCATGTCCTTGAGCTGGAAGAACACAGAACCTGATTTCAGATTTTGGCAGGTAATGAGGTTTTGAGTTTCCCTTTGAAAAGACTGGGGTTAGAGTAGAGAAACACTGACTGATTGTTTTTATTGGAAAGGGTAGTAAAGATAGCCGTGTTTGACTTAGTATGTCTTCATGGGGGGGAAACTGTGTTGCAGCAAGGACTGAATCTAGCTCATTTCCCCTTAAGCTTACACAATTTGTTGAGTAAAATTCTGATCAGACACTTCTCAGACACAGCTGGTACATGCTGTGATGCTATATACTGGGGAAGGTGGCCATCTACATTAATATGGTTGCCACTTGTGCAAAAGTGTGATAAATCTTGTACAAAGTATGTCTTGTAAGGTATCATTTGAAAAGTTATAACCTGCTGTGTAGTATTATCTTGTTATAATGTGTGTATCAACGTTGTGTGTGGAGTTATGACATTTTGCTATGTGGTCGTAACTCAAACCTGTTGTGAGTCTGGAAAATGCCCAGGTTAGCAGAGATTAGCTGTGCAGGATAACAAACTATAAACACTCCTGTTTTTCAGTCCCAGAGACACCTCGTACATCAGGTTCCACACAGAAGAGACAGGCAATGATTTGCAATTCAAATGAAGGGCTGGTGGAAGAGTACATAGACTTTGGAGTGGGGAACCCAGCATGTAGGCAATGAAGGCCTGACTCAATGGCACAGACAGGATTTTTCCAGAAAAAAGTCAAAATATGAAAGGCAAGAACAAAGGCCCCTGATTACCTCTGTCCTCTTTCCTATCATTTCTGGACTGATGAACTTTGACACAGAAAATTGTGAACAAAGGACTGAGGTTCCCAATGTTGTTTGGGCAAATCTGAGAGACTGATAAACGAGCAGATAAAAAATCCCTATTAACATTTTAGATTTATGAGCTTTAATTCACCTGTAATGTAACTTGCCTGCTTTAAACATCTGAATAACTTTCATTTCTTTCTTAGCTAATAAACTTCAGTTAGTTACTGAATTGGCTGGCAGGATTGTCTTGGGTGAGACCCTGAGCATTTAGTAACCTGGAGTGGGTGAGTGATCCTTTGGGACTGAGTGTAACCTAACGTGGTGATTTTTGGTTTTAATATACTTTCATGATAGAAGTCCAGTTGGTCTGAGTGGAGCATTAACGGGACTGTCAGTGGCTTTATGGTGAGCTAGTAAAGTGACCCAGGAGCACACAATATATTGCTGATTTGGTTAAATCTAACTATTGAATATGCCACCAGCTTGGGAGTGATTGCCCAGTTTGGACAGTCTGACCTAATATTGGCATTCACAGCTGCGACCCTGACTAGATCCCTGTGTCACAAACAGACATTCTGAAACACTGACATATCTAACAATAGGAAAATAGCAGAAAATAAAGCAAAAAACAAACAGAGGCCTATGATCATTGGATCACACTCTCTGTGCTTCGCTACAGTTTTGGGACTGAATCCAAGCATTATTCTTTGTGAAAGAGTTGAGTAAACATACTTTTCAGGGAAGATTACCTGCATTACTTCAGATTTCTGCCAATAAACAATGGGGGGTGGGCTACTCTTGGAGTACGGGCTACATCTACTATGAGTTTGAGACAGTTCAGTAATCCTTCTAATAAGCAGCTTGAATGTAGTGTTTCTTTTTCTTTTAATGACTTGTTGGCTCATTGGTATCTCTTCCAAACTGGTAGGCTTGGATTAAATCTCTAGACTGAAGTAAATTATATGAGCAGAAGTCATTCACACATGTATTTTTCTTTTAGTCTTTCTCCTCTTCATTTATAAGTATATCAAAAGTCTTCCTTTCCCTACTGCAGCTGAAAATGAAGTGCTTCTGTGCACATTTAGTCGATCCACAGGTATGGATAGATTAATTGGGTTAGATAAAGGAAGTATTCACGCAAATCTTCACTCTAAAGCTCTATTAAGTCTGAATGTTGTGGTTCAGAAAAGTTCCTTAATGTTGATCTGTATTTCTACTGCCTCTGATCTTTGGAAGCCTGCAGCTATTCCACTTCAGCCTGTGATACAGATTTATCATTTCATTTTATACACTATGCTTATCAGCAGCTTTCTACAACAATCAAAAGGCATACAATTTTACAACATTAAAACTATCCTGACAGGACCTCACAACTAAGACCATCCACCTAAGGCAGGGGTCAGCAACCTCTGGCATGTGTCTCACCAGGGTAAGCACCCTGACAGGCTTGGCAGATTCGGCCAATCGTGGCTCACACTGGCTGTGGTTTGCTGCTCCTGGCCAATGGGGGCTGCGGGAAGCGGCGTGGGCCGAGGGATGTGTTGGGGTAAAGTCCTACCCTCAGGTACTTTGGGGTAAAGACAAGTGCAAGTACAGCATTTATACATGAACATCCATACCCGCTAACACATCTGAGCAAACTATTTTGAGCAGGCTCACTTAAGAAAATGATGGAATTTCCATTCAAGGATGCCAGAAAAATGTTCATGTCTCCTAAAAGACAACAGGAGAACAATTTTCAATTACGCTTCAGTTTGGAAAAGAAATACCTTTTCCATTCACTTCTCTGGAAATGGAACTTTTACCACAGTAAATTCAAGCTTTTATTTGGAAGGAAGAAGCATATAGAATAAGGTGATATACAACTAGAATAAATTTAAATGTACTGTAAGCTCCTTGAGATGCCGACCTCGTTAACTTGCTGATATATACTTGGAGAGTAACATGTCTCTGTAAAAATAATGACTAGTAGCAATAACATGAAGACCTTGGTGAGACCACTACTTTCTTGAAATGGTGACATATCAATTATTGACTTCCTTAATATGAAGTGAACATTCTTATAGTGAATGCAATGTTGGGCCCAGGACAGTAGAGAGACAAGGTGGGTGAAGTAATATTTTTTTACTGGACCAACTTCTGTTGGTCAGAGAGACAAGCTTTCAAGTCACACAAAGCTGTTCTAGTAGCAGTAGCTTGGGAGATTATGCCTGTATATTGATATGACTTTAAAATACATATTCAATGGAAAAGTCACCAACAATCAAAGCTAAGATGCCTGAAAGGTTCACAAGACATGCAGAAGTCATCTGACCACTTGTAGGCAATCTCATTATCTTTTCCCAGGCATCTCATCTGCACATTGTGTGGGCCAAATGATCTTTGCTTGTTTTCTGTCATATTGGGCTCAGGATCTTCTCTGGTTAATTGTCTGTGCGGTTTCTCAAATCTGATAGCTACTATTGAAGAAAGGAGAAAGTGGTTCATCTTTTCAAGCTTGCATTTCCTGAGAGGGATATTCAGGTAAATATAGATGACAGATGTCTACATTTCTCCATGGGGGGGTTTATTTGTTGAGGCTTTCCAAAGCACACTGATTGTGCATGTAAACCAACCACAGATGTTTTAAGCATTTTAAAGGCAAGAACTTAGTGACCCCATGCAGGTAGTGAAGAAGTGTAAGGCCATGGGTAGCAGCACACAGAGAAGAACAGTGTCTCTGAGGGCTTGGCTACACTGGAGAGTTGCAGTGCTGGTGAGGGGGTTACAGCGCTGCAACTCAGGATGTGGCCACACTTGCAAAGCACAGCCAGCGCTGCAATTCCCTGGTTGCAGCGCTGGCTGTACACCTGGTCTGCTTGGGGTGTAGCGATTCCAGCGCTGGTGATGCAGCGCTGGTCAGCAAGTGTTGACACCAGCAGCGCTTTTATTGGCCTCCGGGGTATAAGGAGGTACCCCAGAATTCCTGTCCACAACAAACCAGAAGGATGGCTGAACTCCGATCTCCCCGTAGCTACTTGCTAAAAAACAAACACAGCTGCTCTTTGCTCCAGCGAGCGAGCCAGCGAAGGCAGGAGAATTGTTTGGAATGTTCAAAGCTGTTTGCTTGAGGAGAGAGGGGGGAGGGGTAATGTTGAGCAACTGTTTATGTGGTCTGATGGCTATTTAAGAGTGCATAATTAGCATTTAGTGAATAAGAGACAGGTGGGGGAAAGGTCAAAACTTTTAAAATGATTGAAGGTAGGCACTGTATATCTTCCAGTCCTTAGAACTTGCAAGGCAGGGAGCTGAGAACAGTGTCAGCTCCAAAAATCCACTCTCTCTGTCTCCTCCACGCTCCCTGTCACACTCCACCCCACCCCTCCTCTTTTGAAAAGCACTTTGCAGCCACTTGAATGCTGGGATAGCTGCCCACAATGCACCACTCCCAACAGCGCTGCAAGTGCTGCAAATGTGGCCACATTGCAGCGCTGGTAGCTGTCAGTGTGGCCACACTGCAGCGCTGGCCCTACACAGCTGTACGAACACAACTGTAACCACCAGCGCTGCAGAACTGTAAGTGTAGCCATGGCCCGAGACCACTATGCCCTCCCTACCTCTGTACATATGGGTAGGAATAGTTGAGGAACAGGAAGTGGTCTGGCTCTGCACCCCTGTGCACTGACCAGCACAGGTGCACTAGGACTCTGAGGGACATAGGCTACTGTAGGTATAGGGCTGGTTCATTTCACTCAGAGCAGGCATACACTGGAAAGCAGATTGACTTTGGCCCCATTCTTTGGCTGGTGTAATTCAGCATAACTCCCAGGTTCCCTGTGCTCTGAGATGGTAGCTGCAGGATACACTGAGTACCAGCCCCACTGTTATGGGAAAGCAGTGGGAAGATATCACCTCGCCAAGCAGCTGAGCTCAATACTCTTCCCTGCTATGTTCCCACTTTGAAAAGTTTAATAGCAGCCTTTATTGGTGTTTCCAGCAACAGCACTGCAGGAGAGAGACAGTGAGTGAGTAGCTCTGGAGGTCCCTGGTGTTGAAGGGCCTAAAAATATAAGTCTCTATTGCTTGAACTAAAGAGCTAGGCTCCACATTTGGGAGTTGTAACAGACCCATAGTCTCTAAAGTTCAGACACAGAAGGAAACACATAGCACACACTGGCCATTAGGTTATACGCTTCTCCTGCACAGAGTCTGCTTCAGCTCCCAGTTACAGAAACTGGGGGCTAACAAGGGGTTTGCTTTTGTTCAAGCTGTAGAGGTTCCTGCCTTTAAATCTGGAGAGCCCTGATTCAGTCCCTTCCTCCGGGTATTTGTAGTTCAAACAAATCCATGCCTCCTTCCTACTCCTTTCCTTTGGTCTTAAAAATGCTGCAGTCTGAATTGAGGTGCCCTAGCCTCTTCCTATCAGCCTCTGAGGCTTGGAAGAGCTGCCCTTAGCCAGTGGCAGGCTGATGTGACCATCTCTTCACATTCCTCCCTGCCCGGTGACTTTAAGTCAAAAAAAAAATCAGCTGGAGATGGCTTCTCCTAAGACCATCCCTGGGCAATGAGGGCCAGGACCACAGTAATTAGGGTGTCTCAATGAGGTGGGAGAGGGGAGTTTCTGGAACTGGATGGGAAATTGGAAGGTAGCAGGATTCTTGGGAGACAGGAAAGCATGGGTGGGGAGTGGGGGCTTGAAGCCTGGGAATCTTCAAGTAAGGAATGAAAATTCCTGTTGGAGATTCCATAACCAATAGCAGGTCTAGGGTGGAGAGTTTTATTCTGATTCAGAGCCTTGAGCATGGGAGCAAGAGGGTGAAATGAGCAGTGTGACCAGGCTGCATGTAGGTGCTTCATCTGGAGCAGCGGCTTCTTGTGGGAGGGGTACTGAATAGGAGCCTGTGTGATGTAAAATGCGGAGAGAACTTCTGTGGGCTCTGAGTACCAGCCTGGAGCAGGAGCTTTCCAGGTGGGGTGAGGATGACAGAAGGCAGGAACAACCTCTGAGAGGGAGGGCTTGGTAAGAGCCAGCTGCTGAGGAGTGGGAAGAAATCACCAATCTGCCTGCAGCTTTATCTGGTCAAAGGGCTTACATTTGTGGATACTCCTTGACTGCTACAAAATGCAGTCCTTTTGATCTGAGTGTCATGATTTCAGACATGCTTTGCTACATCACCGTGCAGTGCAGGGGAAAGACCCTCCACTCCCACTCTGCAGCCTGCAAGGAGTGATTCCTCACTATTACTCCTCGGAGAGTACATGGCAGAAAGTGGGCAAGGCCATGGTTCCACTAATCCTACAGCAAGCTGGCAGGCAGTGTGGGTGGGGGATAAGGATATACTTTCCCTCATGAAGATGTGTAGCAAGGTGAATGCTCCCCCTACATACCTGGCTGCCGTGGAGGCATCTGTAGAATTTTTTTTTTCTCTTAAGGACAGACTTGGAGGAGGTGGGAGAGGTTGCTTGGCACACTAGAAGGTAGAGGAAGCTGCAGGAATAGAGGGCAGCTTAATAAAAGATGGAGAGCAGTGAGAAGGAGAGAGACATGAAGGTTTAATTGGGGCAGAAGGGATTGGCAGGGTTTAGATGGGAACCAGTACTGAGGTATAGGTGAAATGGTGCTGTACTGAACCCAGAATTGGAGGGAAGAGAGTTTGGATCTGCAGCATCTGGACTTAAGGCTAGCCCTATTGACATCATTGATAATTGTCCCTTTTCAACACCCAGTTTTCAGAAAAATGAAGGATTCACAGTTCTCGATAGACAGAGCTCTGTAAAATACACATAAAGATTTACTGTTTAACTTAAGTGTTGAAAGGAGCATAACATTGCATCTGCCTGTATGAGTGAGGCTTTCCCAGTGGACCCGCCTATTTTGTGTTTATTGTTTCACAATTATTTGGAATCTTTGAAATGTTAAAATCATTCTACCATGTAATTAAATTTTAAGCAGCTTCTATACCATTACTCTGAGTTGTTTTAATGTTCTCTGGGACTAGAGTGGTAATCGTAGATGTTTATGGATGATTTTTCCAGTTAAATATTCAATGAGAGAACCTTTCCCACATCCGTTACCTTTTAACTATTACCAGTTACAGAGATGTACATCTTTTACACAGACGATAGTAGTCTCCTAAAGTATTGTATATACTGCATTAATGACCACTTGTAAAATATTTCTGATTATATCCGTGCAGAGCATGTCACATTATTTTAGTAAGCCGAGCTGGTCAAAATTTTTCAAATTTTTGATTTTTCAACAAACTTTTTCATCAAAATGTCGCCAACAACAACAAAGAATACATTTTTCACTTCCCTGTGTTTCAACCAGCTCTATTTGTAAGCTTCCCTCATCTGTTTACTTATGAGGATAATGATCACGCTATTCAGCTATGTTATTTGTCATCATCTTGGGAGTCTCAAGAAGTAAAACTACTAAATTAACTAATTAAAACAACTTCCAGTCATCCCCAAAAGATCTCGTAAATATATAGAGCCACTGTCACTGAACACCTCTGACTGGGCAGCTTGGTATACCTGGGGACCAAAGTGGGGAGTCTGAAAAAGACTCCCCACATCTCAATCTTGGGGACAGTCAGGTGTAGCCCACAGCACAACTTGAGCATTCCTAAGGCTTTTGTAAATTTTGCCAGTTTGTAACAGCACCCTATGAGTCTTTCACCAGGAATTGTCAGCCCTAGGCATTCTTATATTTGGGACCAGGAAGGGGTGCCATATAATTGGCTCTTCAACAAGATGTTCTGGTTCTATGCCACCCAATGATTCCCTAAAACCAAGAGAATCCTCAGCTGCCCACTGAAGGCAGCTTTCAGTCCCCCTTGTGCTGACAGAGCAGGGGAAAGGAGACTTATTGTGGGCCAGGATCTTCAAGATTAGAAGAAATATAATCCATAGCCCAGGATGAAGGCACAAATTGTCTCACTTATTTCAGATGGTAGCATCTGTTTCTGATTAGTCTGGTTGGTAAGATTCTATTGTCAAGTGTTAATGAGGATGTAAAGAATTACCTTTTAAAGTACCACAGTGTCACCTGCATGCAGTTAACACCTCATCTTTTATTAAAGTTGTGTCTGCAGGATATAAATAACTGTCTCCACAGTCCACTGCTGTAACATTTCAGGAGTTTTCTAACCTTGTTTTCTTGTGAATTATGGAAAGTGCTGAAAAACAGCAAATGAATAAAACACTTGACTTAATGTACCATAATTAAGTGGCCATAAACACTATTAATTTAAGTATTTTTCCACTTCTTTGCCTTGAAGTGAATAACCACCAACCTTCAGTAAGAACCAGATTGATGTAATATGTCTGGAATTTCTTTGTGTATTGGGTCCTTTCCTAGGTTTTATAAACTGCCATAATTTCACCAGTCAGTCCAGATTCCCTTGTCAACTTGCATGCTCATTAATAAAAATAAAATATTTCATGTTTTATAGCACTTTACCTCTTAAAACATTTACTAATGACTGTACTGTATAAGTCTCCATTTCTAGAAGAAAACAATTTAAAGACTTTCTAGACTACAAAGAGAGGCATTTTGAGCCAGCATGGTGGTAACACCTTTGTAAATGGGGCACATGTTAGAAGAAACTATAGACTCATAGATTCGAGGGTCAGAAGGGACCAATGTAATCATCTAGTCCGTCCCCCTGCACAAAGAAGGCCACGGAACCCTACCCCAGAACTATGAGGAATCTCAAATGATGATAAAAACTTTGAACAAAGCTGTACCCTTTGGTGGCCCATCTTTGCTAGCTGAAACTGTTAATAAAAACAGCTGTGGTTATGGCGGAGACACCACCTAGTTGTACTGTATTCCATTTGTTTTGTTCAATGTTTACACATTGCTTTTCTACTGGTCTCTGTAACAATTCAGAATTAGCTGCCACTAATGATGTCATCTTCAAATGTGTGGTATGTGGTGGCAGAACTCTTGAGAATGAAGTCTTGCAGCACACTAATTGTTCATTAGTTTGGTGACAGATAAACTAATCATCATACCTGATTGAACATCTTTTTGCTGTGAGATGCTATAGTTGCATAATTAGAATAGTTCTTCTAATAATTAAAGGTAAGTGTCACAAACATGGACAGTCTAAGGTGTTAGCCCATTTAGAGGGACACATTTAGGTCCTACCAGCACTGCAAATTCTAACTATAAGTGAGATGCCTAACTTAGTTTTAGTGCAGATGAGGCCTCAGAAATAGCAAGCTGTATCTTAGTCACTTAGGTCCAGAAGCTCAGTGCTGGAATCCTCATCGTCAAGCTAGCTCTTAGTCTGGCCACACATTGCATGGGGAGAGTTAGACACAGAAGAAAGGGATCATCAGAAGCTGGCAAACTGAGTGGGGAGTCACCTAAGCTAAACAGGAGTGAAATATCACAGCGAGGGGTGGGAGGAAGTGAGGGGATCAGGCGCTTAAGCCTGGTGTGCTTGGCTGATGGGCCAGAGGTAGGCTTACCCTCAGATCAGGATCCTCAGCCACGAACCCTCTCCTACAGTTAGATCACCCTGTTAAGGCTTGAGCTACCTAATCAGTCTGTGTCTGTGTCTCTCTTTTTCTTCTCCTCACCCTCAATATCTCTTTCATGCTACCCTATGATTCCCTGTACCCACAACTGTCTTTTGTGTGGCTGCTGTGCTGGTTCCCCCACCTATCTCTGGCCTGCATCTAGCCCTTCTGCTGTGGGATCTTGCAGGTATCAAGTCGTAGGCATGCTCAAAGCACATTTACAGGATCAGGCCCCACTGGTGAGGTGGTGATTAACCTGCCTAGTTTCCCTCTGCAGGGCCTCTGCGGCTTCATCTTGAATTAGGATCTCAAGCTACTCATTAGCAGGGGGTAGTGCCAGGGCATAGGCAGCTTCGCAAATATTAGCTGGCAGGGACTTAGGTGCCTCTGGGATTAGGAGGCCCTGAGAAACCATTATGGAAATGTCAATGTGCTCAATAGTGCACTTAGGCAGATCTTTGAGGGCCTTTGAGATTTGTACAAGGCTTGTAGCAGTTTTCCCATTTAATTTCTGTTCTCCATATCACAGTAAGCTGAAGTGAAAGTTGGCTACAGAGATGTTTGCATGACAGATGTGCTGGGCCCACAAATTTTGGATCTGGCTCCAAACTTGACCAATTTTTGAGGATGTTCAGGTCAAGGATTTTAGTTCAGGCCATCCTTTAATTTATGTGTTTTACAGTTAATAGTTTATAGTTAATTATTACCAGAAGATTAAAAATATACAGCATATTAACTACATCCATAAATCAACAAAGCTAATATGTCAATTAGCTTACTTCAGTGTGACACACTACATTTTACATTTACAAGGCCATGCAACAAGATATGTTTTAAAAACATGGCACTATGATATTTTTTGCTGAACACATGAACCACTAGAGGCCACCATACACCTCTTCAAAAAGGACTTTTTCCCAGGGGCAAACCTTAAAACATATTTCACTTACACGTAAGTATCTTTCATGTGTTTGCTTCTGCAAGCTTTGTAAAGAAAGGGTTTTCTTACAATCCATCTCTCCCTCCTGATTTCACTGTGGTACCATAATGGAGAATGTATGACATTAAAATAATGTCCATGGCAACAGCCTGTAGATCTGGATAACAATGGATTATGACATTACTTCAGGAAAAGTACATTTCTGTGAGAAATACTCCTGCATAAAACAATTATCTACAATATTAGCTATAAAAAAAAATTTAAAATGGCAAAGTGAATTCATTTGTGCCTGTGTAGGTGTACAAATTCATATATTGTCCTGTGTGAAATTCCATTCTTTAAGAAAACAAGCCTGTTAATATCAGACACCAGTAGTGTGACTAGAAACCAGAGCTGAAAACTAGAGAGCTTTTCCATTTAATTCAATTGGGTTAGGATTTCACCCTAGATTTTTAGGTTTTCCAAGGCAAATGCTCTATCAGATATTCATGCAGTCAACCAAATATCACTAATAAATCTAGTTTTCTCAACCAACATGGTAAACTGATATTTTAGGAAATCATGTTTTCTCCCTGGTGAGGGAATACTACCAATACTTTGACAGTGCCAGATTGTTCACTTCTTCTTCACACTGGCGAGGACCAACATAAGCAACTTGAATAAATCTAATGGAACTGCCTTCACAGAGTTCCATGATCTAGTTTATAGTATTTGAAATTTTCTGCATTATTTACTTATGACCTTCAAGAAATCTACTTAGACATAATTCTTGAATTTCTAATGAGTATCAAATATCAGTGTTCAGCTTCCAGATAAAGTTCTTCAGGCATCTCTCTCCCCACATACCCACACACTTCAACTCCTCCTCTTGATAGTTTTATGCAAAAAAAATTTTTTTATGTATGCCAGATTTAAATGGCTAGATAAAAGAAATATTGTAAATACTATAAGCATTCACAGAATGAGATCCTACTGAAAAATGAAGTTGAGTCTTGCACCATTATAGCTCCTGAGATTTGTATATCAGCAAAAATAGTTTGTAGCTGAAATAAACTTTTCCTTCTTTTGATTATTCCACCACTTGATCTCTGTGTTTATCCAGCTGTGCTGCCTTGCAAAATTGGGTAACCACCAAATGTCAGTTGCCATGGCTTTCTGAAGCAGCAGAGACATGAGGAGCTCTAACATGATGATGTGACTAATACTCACTGCCATGGTATGATTAATACTTGTTGTATGAGTCAATTTTAACATGCCGGGTTGCTCTTTAGTGCAGACTGAAGCAGTCAAAGAAGGCGTCAACCTTTATTTTATTATTCATAGCTCATGTGGTCATAGGAGAATAATTCAAACCATACATTGATTCAGTTACATACCAAATCTGAAAACTAAACATTTAGCACTGAAAATCTGTGAGAGGCCAATGAATGAAACAGCCTCCCAAGTTCAAAATCAGTATTCTTGCTATTGAAATGCTAATGGTCAAAAAGCATAGCACTGATTCCTTTTGAGAGGAGCTTGCATGCAGTTGCATGTCTGTGGTGGGGGTGCCAGATTTTGTGCTTGCCTGTCATTTATCTTCAGAAAGATCAGCCCCCTGTCTCATGAAGATGGCATGCATCACAAAATATTACAACTTTTATCAAGTTTAATGGCCCAGGACTGTTAAAGACTAGTAATTTGAGGTGTCAAATACCAAACAAGACCTCTGTCACCAAATGTGAAGCAGCAAATGCTTTAGGTCTAGATGCACAGCTTTTTCCAGCACTAGCAGTGAAGACATATGATTTATTACAGAGAAAAGCTTTCTCCATTATGAGACAACACTACATCCGTTACAGATGCTGGCTGGAATTTTAAAGGAACCTAGGAAAGTTAGACAGCCGAATTCCACTGACTTTCAAAAGGGCTCTAGGGAATTCAGCATCTAAGGCTGGAATCTACAAAGGGACTTAGGTGTAGCAATGCTGAGCATTACAGTGACTAACATTTAAGCACTGGAAAAATCCTTGAAACAGCACTGCAATCCACAAAGTCAAACAGACATTGGCCCAGAGAGAGAGAATGGGAATGGGAATGGGAATGACTCTGTAGTCCAATGGTTGGGAAATGTGAGACCCTGAGTCCAGTCCCCCAGCTCCAATTGCTCCTTTATTATTTATCCACACTGTGTGACAGCTTCAATAGGAGAAATTGACGATCATCGTAATATCTCATAGCTCAGTGGTTAGAGGACTCTCCTGAGAAGCAAGAGACCCCTGTTTAAATCCTTTTTCCCCCTCTGGTAGACAAGAGGGTCTTGGATCTGGGTCACCCACATCCCAGACAAGTTCCCTAACCACTGGTCTAAAAGTTATAAGGTAGGTGGCAACACTACCTCCTCTGGTGGAATTTTGAATGGAACCTGATATGGTAGGCCTCTGAGTACACCTACCAAATCAGGTCCCATAAATGATTTAGACTGCTGCGTGTCTGTCTTCCTGGATTCATGAATTGCTGTGTGGCTTATGTGGGAGATAGGTGTCTGGGCGTCTAGTGGGAAGCAGGAACATACATGGATAGGGAACTTTTACTCTAAAAAACTTAGGTGCCAAGCAAATTTAGGTGCCTACCTGGCTCAGCAGAAGTTTTGTAGTTCACTAGGGGAATCAAAACTGGGACTTAGGTACCTAAATCTGAGATTTAGGCTCCTAGGTCTGGGCTTTAGACGTATAAGTATCTTCATGGATCCCACCAAAACTTCCACTGACTTTAATGGGAGTTGAAGACTTTCTCCTTGTAGAACCTTTTGAAAAATCCTATTATGTGCACATTTTATTGGTGGAAAATGAATATGTTTACGTGAAAAATATGGGAGAAATCATCCCAATATATTATTTCATTCACATAATGGCAGGTATGTTTCTCTCATATTTTCCCTTTCCAATTACACAGTAACATTTTTCAACCTTACCTGACAGTTCTCTCCAGTTGCTAAACCATAAAAGATCATAAGCCAGCCCTGATTTCCACATTACTGCCTAATGTCAGGGTTAATATCTCGCTGTTCTTTTGTAGATATTGCTTGAGGAAAATATTATTACTTTTGTTTCATACACAGCTTTACTTGGAATAAAACCTTGTTAGTTCAAGAGTCCATTGAGAATGACATGTCAATGGTGCCAAGACACAATGGTCATTTTTTAAACAAGTTTCATTTTTATTACCAATGTTCTCTGGTCATAAATGTATGTCCAATTTTAGAATTTTGTACTGATCTAAAGTCTGCCAGAGTTTGTCTTGTGCAATAGGGATGAAATACTCCTTAGATGTTGTATGTTTTAATGGTTCAGAACTTTGAAAAAGCACCGCCACTTTTAAGGAAGGGGGGGTATTGTTTTTTTAATGGGAAAAGGATAACAAAATAAAAATATATTTTTATCAAAATATTTTAGATAATTTTGATGGTGAAGGACTTATTGCTTCAAGAGCTCTTCAGAAACCCTCATTAATTCTTCTTGATTTTGGTGTTTTCTCTTTTCCTGCCTCTTCCCTTCTCATTTGACTACTTGCAGTCCCCCTTTTCAATGCAGCTTTTTACTTCAGATATCTCCTCTCTTCAAAAGCCTTTTCTATTTACTCTCTATGGGCTTTATTTTCCCTCTTTCCACCCCTCACCCCCCTTTCTCCCAGCAATGTGTAACTCCAACTGAAGTTAATAGGGCTTTGGAAGTTCCAAGATTTCTTTTCCCAACTTAACTCCTGCTTGCAAAGCTTTTCCTATTTCTTCAAAACTCCCCCAAACCCACTCCTGCCCTTTCTGTCCACTTAGCTTTCTGCTATCACTTCTTTTCAGTCTCCTGATATGCCCATGGGATCCATTATTTTCTAATATTTAATTTTTTTCTCTATTACTATTGCCTACTTATATTTTGGTTCAGTGACAGGGGAAACATAAGTGACTTATTCTATATCTCTGCTTCTAGCATCTCTTAAGATATAGCATTAAAGTACACTGCTTGACTTTATTCCTTCCCTTTCCTATTCTCAGTTCTGGGCATTTTTCTGTGCTGCCTCCTGTGTATGAAATGACTTTCCAGACCTAGTTCACCCAAGCCACAGTTCTCCTCTTTCTTAGTCCTACAATAAGCCCCTCCTCTTCTTTGATACCCAGACAAAGTGAATCTGTTGTACTAATAGGGGAGGAGAAAATGCACTATTTCCATCTCTGGATGGATATTTCAGGTGCATGTGTGTTGCAAGGGAAGATACAGTGTTATTGCAACATTATTTTAAAGTGTTCTGTGCTATTGTGAGGTCTGAAGGTAAGGCTATAGCTACACTACCCTACAGTTTAGATTACAGGGGTATGAATATCAATGCACGCCAAAGTGCTGCACTGTAACTCCCCGTGTGGATGCTGTGGGTGCAAACTAATTCAGATTAATGTAATTCTATTTGTGAATCACCTTGAGACCTAGTGAAGAAAAGCACTATTTAGGAGAAAGGTGTTACTATTCAAGATTGGGCCTGTAGCCCATTTTTCTGCTGGGCCTGATGCTCTGGGACACAGGGTGCTTCCTGAGAAGAACAGGACACTCTCCAGTCAATTCAGTGTCAGTGTCATATTCTGCACCTCACAGCCTCAAGGGCAGCATGAACTAGTAGCAAGCACAGTTTTAGCACAGTTTCAATGTGTGAGTATATCTACACAGCATTTTGGAGCAGTGGTTGTGCTAGCACTCTAAAAGTAATGGTATGGACAGTGCTTTGAACCTGTGGCTTGGGCTGAGCTCAGGCTCTTGGAAGGGCATTGGCTTTCAGAGCCAGAGTTGCAGTGAGCTGGAAATGCAAAGTGCTGTCTATGCTGCCATTTTTAAAGCAGTAACATGAGCCCCCTACACCAAGTTTGTTGACCTTGGATGAGAGGCTTGCTCCCACTGGCTCCAAAATGCTGTGTAAACATACACATAGGTTACTAAAACTGCATTAAAATCATGCTAGCTAGTTCACATATAGACCTAGCTGAACACAGGTGGGGTTTTTTTTGTTTTTTTTTTTTTAAAGGACCATAGTGGAAGAAACAATCCTAGATAATCATCACTAGCATGATTTCTGAGTACAGTTTGCAGCTATGTT
This sequence comes from Gopherus flavomarginatus, assembly GCF_025201925.1. Classification (NCBI taxonomy): domain Eukaryota; kingdom Metazoa; phylum Chordata; order Testudines; family Testudinidae; genus Gopherus; species Gopherus flavomarginatus. The sequence continues at coordinate 242,480,764 of NC_066617.1, forward strand.
GGGTGTAGACACAAACCATGTTATAGCCATATTTGGTCATGAACATGTTTGAAAACCACTTCCCAGACCTAGAAACTGTAGTGTGGATGGTACCTTAGGCAGCAGATGATTTGCTTTATATTTTGAGAATGAAATTATTCTTGTTTAGGCTAGATGCATTTTAAATATATATACGTTATTCCACTCTGCTTTGTAAGGTAAAAAGTTCAACATTTTTCTCCCTTTTTTCTTTCTTCTCCTACGTAGATCAAAATTTGATTTATCAGTTAAGTATTATTAATGATGGTCTTGAAACCAGACTTATTTAATTACATGTTATAATATTAGGCATGTTATTACTTACAGTTACTGTACTGTCAAATGGAATACCCAATATGAAGAAATCTGCTGAAAAAAAGAAACAACCAGCAGCTGCGAATAATCAGATAACAGTGTCATGCTTAAGCAGTAAGTAACATTACCTCTCTCAGGAGGAATAAGTACTGCAGCATTATGTGATTCAGGAATCCTAAAGTGTTTTTGCTGTTTCTTTAAAATGAAAGACATTTCAAAGGGCTACAAAGCCTAGCCAGCCCGTATAATAAATATTTAGTAGATGGACAAAAGCAAAGTTAAAGGAAAAAAATTCTAATGGAAAAATTATAAAACTAACCATTTGTGTTAAATTCACAATTCAAATACAGCTTTCTATTGTATCATTACTCATCCTTTGTCTCTCTGTTCTCTTTTAATTGTCAGGGCAGTGACCCCTCTTTTTGTCTGTAAAAGTAGCTAGCAAACTTTCAAATGGCGTAGGGCTAGAATGAATAGAAATATGCATGTTGCAGGTATCTCTGAACACTAGGGATTGCCCTTGACAAGGCCAAGTAATGTGGCTATGTCACCTATTTTTACTCTGATGTGCAGTGCCATGATGATAAGTTTGTGCCAGAAAGAAACACCTCTAAAAGTGATGATAGCGAGATACCACAGGTTAAGATAATGTTGAATAAATAATCATTTAAGGGGTAAAATGTTCTGGAGGTATAAAATTTCTAGCAAAGAAATGAGAAGCAGCCAGAAAAACAATAGGTATAAAGTATCTATCTATCCCTAATGTCTTAATTCCTGGGGTTACAAGATGAAAATGAATAATGTTTTCATATAAATGCTAGTCTGTCATGATTGAATTCCATTACTTTGGAATAAACCTTTAGCACTCAAATGTACTGAGATTGCTATTGCTTTGAGAAGACAGATGGGTTTTTTACAAAATAACTGGCAAGAACAGAGTTTATGCCATGGGGAAATTATCTAAATTTGCCTATTCCAATGCACAGTGCGGCTTTAGACCAGGTTTTTAGAGGTTAAAGTAGGGACCTTGGTTGTTGATATAGCAGTGTGACATGGTGCTGCCCCATAGATTAATGTTTGAATTTGGTGTGAATGAGTTGCTTTGAAATTAGACAAAGGCAATTTGCCCATCCTTATTTACTAGTCTGCAGGTTGACATGTAATCCAATATTTAAAATTTCCAGGACATCTCTAGCTGTTATTTTCATGAGTGGTGCCAATATCCCTGGAATATTTATATTCACTGGGTATGGACTATTTTTACATCTAGGTGCTTAACACCACTTTCCCTTAATGTTAATAGGGAGGTTATATTAAGTGGGGAATAGACCCAAGTGTATGTAAATTACTTAGCTGGGATCTGGTTCTTCCTTAAACTTCCTGGCAACAATTGTTATTAAATTTGAGGAAAAAATGAGCCAAAAGGATCTACATTTGGTCATGGTACCTACAAGATTTTGTGCATTCAGAAGTTGGGAGAAGGATTACATTAACTTCAAAATCATGACATGGTCCTCAGACCTTCATCCATATGGTCTTAAAATGTACTATTTGGTTCACAAAACAATTCTCCCCATCATTAAGGTATTTCCAGAGTTAATTAATTTATTGGACTCTGCCACATTGTGGGTGAAGTCTCTCTGGGCTAGTCTGTGTTTGCTTTAACTTGAGCTATTTCCAGTACATCAGGGGACTTTCCACATTTGCAAAACGTCTAACTCTGTGGGTGTGCTATAAACAGGGAGAAAAAGGAAACCTATAAATGTTAACATTTCCATTGATAGAATTAAAAGCTTGGGCTGGTAAAGTGCCTTTCATAGAGGATTTCATACCCAAGGTTAGGAAAGCAACCACACCAAATAACTGGAGTGCATAACACTATCCCTTCGTATGCACAGCAGATAGGAATCACTGGCAATTGGAGGAGCACATTAATACATTTCAATGAACATTATTATTAAATAATACTGCATAACACTCTGACTTGTGGTAGCTCATTTATCAGTCCCAAATATAGCAAGTAAGGTTTATTACCGATTATTTTGTAAAAAGTTCTGGTGATACCATAAACCACTTGCAATGTGACTACTTAGCAAATAATAGACTATAATACAGTACTAGGGAACAGTACTGTTTTCTATTTCCGTAGTTCATATATAGAGATAGCTTCTGCCACTCTTACTAATGTTACAAAGAAACTTACCTGGAAGTAAATCCATTTAAATCAACAGGACTTCTCTCTTACTAAATACTATTCTTGATTAAGAGGGGCAGAATCTGTCTCAGAATAATACTTAGCTCTTGTACCTTGTCAAGGTTTTTTCCCCACTTTGAACTTTAGAGTATAAAAAGTGGGGACCTGCATGAACACTTCTAAGCTAAATTACTAGCTTAGGTCTGGTACGCTGCCACCAGCCAGAATTTAGTGCCTGGCACACTTTCTGTTCCCCCAAAACCTTCCCTGGGGAACCCAGACCCAAACCCCTTGGGTCTTAAAACAAAGAGGAATTAACCATCCCCCTTCTTTTCCTCCCAGACTTTCCCCTCCCTGGGTTGCCTTGAGAGACTTCACACTGATCCAAACTCCTTGGATCTTAAAACAAGGAAAAATCAATCAGGTTCTTAAAAAGAAAGTTTTTAATTAAAGAAAGAAAAAGTAAAAATTATCTCTGTAAAATCAGGACGGAAAATGCTTTACAGGGTACTCAGTTTCATATAGACCAGAGGGACCCCCCCCCCCAGCCTTAGATTCAAAGTTACAGCAAACAGAGGTAAAAATCCTTCCAGCAAAAAGACATATTTACAAGTTGAGAAAACAAACATAAGACTAATCCACCTTGCCTGGCTATTACTTACAATTTTGAAACATGAAAGACTGATTCAGAAAGATTGGGAAAGCCTGGAATGATGTCCCATCCCTCTCAGTCCCGAGAGCAAACAACGAACAAAACAAAAAGCACAAACAAAGACTTCCGTCCACCAAGATTTGAAAGTATCTTGTCCCCCTATTGGTTCTCTGGTCAGGTGTCAGCCAGATTTACTGAGCTTCTTAACCCTTTACAAGTAAAAGAGACATTAACCCTTAACCATCTGTTTATGACATACCTAGATCTCAAAGCAATTTATAAAAGTAGGTATCATTATCCTAATTTTACAGATGTGGAAACAGGCGGTGAGAAATGTAATGACTTGCCCAAGATCATACAGCAGGCCAGCGGCAGAATTTTACTCTCATCTAAACTGGCACAACCGCATTCCTGAATGGCAAGTAAGAGCAGAAACTGGCCCCACAGTATGCAGCATTTTGTATTTCTACCCAATGGGGTTTCATGTGGCTTCATTAGCATTTGAGCAAGCTTTATATTAGGGCATTTGACCCTTTGTGCTCACATGCTAAATTTTCATACAGTTCCTCCAGTAAGAATATAATATATAAGTAAACTGAATAATATAAATTTAACCTCCATTTTACTTCAGATGCACATAAGGTAGCATCTTCTATTACTGCCCATAGGTTTTCCGATAATGTAATTAGACCCTGACCCAGCCTAAGCATTTAAGCACCAGCTTAAAGTTAAGCACATAGTAGTTCTACCGTGCGTTCTGGCAGGCATTTAAATGTTTTGCTAGATCTGGGCCTAATTACATTTCACACACCATATAGGAAGTAATATGAAATGCTACTCAGAGGCATTTAAGCAAAAGCTAATGAGACTTAAGTGCTTCAAGTTAAGCAGGCCTAGGTGCCTTGCTGTTTTGGGACCACAAAGACCATAGGGTAATGGATATGCACAATGGGACAGAGGTTAAAATGCTGCGAGAAATATAACTCTAAATTTTCCAATTGTTATGTGACTAAACCTCCGCCTTAAAGCTACTCTAACTGATTTTCTATCATATACATGAACTTCCTGTCTATGTGGAGGTGAAGCTACACTGGTTATTTTTAAAGCACGAAACATTTATTCAGTACCAACATGCTATTCCTGTGATTCCTGTTCTAAAAGACCAAATAAAATCAGTGGGAGGTCCAACTAGGCAAATAGAAAACAGCTCATTCGGAAAGAGTTGGTACATTTTTACTTGTCACAGCTGATTGAGGAGATATCTGAAGCATAAATAAAATCCCTCATAATTCTTTCAGTTCTTTAAAGGGACGAAGCCAGTGTCATTTACACAGCAGCTCAGAAAGTGAAGGTGGTAGACATTTTTCAGTCATGGATGGAAAAATGTATGTATTTGGATTTCTAACCAAACAAAAGGCACCTAGTCCAGCATATTCTGGACTATTGGCAGGCTGAATATAATTGTGTTCATTTTGGAGTTTGTGCAGGTTTCAAGTGACATCTGAGGACTCCACTGTAAGGGGCAGGAGGAATGACATAAAGAAAGGTTAAATGTGTACAGTTTTTGGCTCAGTAGCAACTAAAGGGTGCATAATAACATTTTGTAAATGACTAAGGGTGAAAAGATAAATAAGCAAATTATTTGGCTCACAGAATTGCTGGAGAAGGCCCCAGGAATGGTAAATCCTAGGTACAATGAAGGGGACAGACATGAAGAGTGCCCCATAAAAGCACAGCTATGTGATCGCAATTTCTTCAAAGGGAGACAGGGCGATTGGAAACATATCAGTAGGTCTGAAGCTACATGGACCCAATAGCCAAAATGCATTTAGCAGTTGCATATTGGGCTACAATTGCTTCAGTAAATAGTTTTTTCCAAAACATAGATGATAGGAAGCACTCTTGGCATCTGCAGTTATTTGGACATCCAGAAGCAGCTGGGCATCCAAGAAGACCACCTCTCCCCAAGTTGCAAAGCTTATACACAAAGGGAGGACAAATTCCCACAGTCTGTCCTGCTGGTATGTCTATGCTGTGACTTCTCTCTGTTTATATTGCTCCTCTGGATTCAAGCAGAAACTGAGGGTCAGAGGGGGTCAGGGCAGCCAGGAACTCCTTGATGTACCACTTATTCTCAAAGCCCTGAGGAGGGGCAGAGCCATGACTCCAGTCTGCAAGCTGGAATAGCAGCTATTTAAGGGCTGTATTGTAGCTCCCCGGTGGGCCTACCTGTTAGTGATGAAACATCATTTTTCACAGTACTACTAATGGATAATATAGCCTGTAAGAAGTTCTTTGAAGCTGTTTACTTACAGGATTGCTCTCTTTGCATATAGCATATGGTAAGGTGTTTTTATATGCCTCAGAGAGTAATTTTAAAAGATTTAGAATCACCAACCAGTGTATGATCTTGAGTTGGTTATAGCTTGTTTTTTTTTTTTAAAAAAAAAGATCTTAGAAAAACATTTTAGGAAATTGTTTAGTTTGGCTTGATTGACTTTCTTTTTAGGATCACAAACCTGCAAGATGAACATATGGATTCCAAATTTTCCACTTTTCCCCCTGCACAGAAACCAGAGCTATTGGCCATCTTGATTAAAGTTGCTTTCTTTCAAGTCCTGTCATAATGTCATTACAATGTTCCAATTGTGACAGAGATGAGACCTGTTGCTCTTCAGCTGGTGTTGTCACCCAAATTAACCCCAGCTGCAGTATGACAACAAATTTGGCAGATGCGAGTTTAAAACCTGTATTTTAGCATCTACTAACAGTAGGTCAATATCAATATTAGGTTACCACAGTGATTTCCTCCTTATATCAATTAAATGCTTCAAGTAAAACCATGTGTTTAATGAACAGTCTATAATGTACAATGGTCCTTATTTTGTTATGAAAACTGTTGCATCCATCACTTAAAAGGGCACAAAATTTGTCTTATACATTTTGGAAAGTGCAGTGTAGATTAATGCTACCACACAAGGGCCTGATCCTGAAAACATGCATTCAGATGAGTAATTTTACTCAGATGAATAGTCTTATTTCTTATTGGCTTGACTTACTTGTGTGTAAGTGGTTGCAGAATCTTGGCATGAACACTTAAAAATGCGAGAATTTGTGGCTGTAACCAAATCAGCCCATAGCAATTATGTTTCTCTTTCCAGAGTAGCAACTGATCTATTGCAAAGAGAGGGTAAAACAAGAAAAGAGTACAGACAAAAAAAAAAAAAAGAACCAAATAAATGGTGTATACAAACTGTGCAAAACAGATGGATATTAGAAAGGTTTTGTTTTCACTCTTTTGAGAAGACATGAATAATTCACACACGGTATTGCCAGGTGAGTAATGCAGTTACCCATGAATCATGGAATGAAAAGCCACACACCATTGTATATTGTATAACATATTTATATATCAGGGAACACTGGTGGCTCCTGTAAGGTAAAGTGGTATTAGTCCTATTTTACAACTCTAGAGCTAAGGCACAGAGAGATAAACCTTAAAACTCTCACAAGTATCTACTAATTGGGGTGCCCAATCTGAGATGCACAGGACCTGATTTGTCAGAGTACTTAACATATTTATAGCACTTTATTTGTTCAGAGAAGACCTCTCATTGACTTCCATTGCAGCTGTGAGTGCTCAGCATTCTACAAATCCAGTCACAAGTGGCACAAGTTGGCTATCCAGAAATGATGAATACTTAATGGCCACCAGTGAAAAGTTTGGTTGAAGTGACTTGCCCAGCGTCACACAGGAACTCTGTGGCAGAGGCAGCATAAAATTCAATTTCTTGAGGAAGGCAATGTAGTTGTAGCTCTCTCAGTCCCAGGACATTAGAGACACAAGCTTGGTGAGGAAATGTCTTTTATTGGATCAACTTCTGTTTCTGAGAAAGACAAGCGTTTGAGCCACACAGAGCTCTTCTTCAATTCTGGAAAAGGAACTCTCAGTCTCACAGCAGAATGCAAGGTCAAACAGATCATTTAGCATAAGTAGAGTGGTATTCAACTGCTTCTACCATGAGACCATCCTTTCTCTTCCTGCACTCCTTTACTCATCCATGAGGTAAGCAGGGTCTGAATGAGCTATCCCCTGATATCTAGGGATGCACTGGGGGAAAAGACTTTGGGAGGAGACTATGTATATCCTATGCTCCTCTGAAATCTACTACCACTGGCTCATACATATAACACAGCCAAATCAATCATGTATTTAATATTACATTATAGTTATTTTAAAGATTTTCTCTTTTTCCTCAGTTTGTATATGTGGAACACTGATGTTCAGGAAAAAAGGCCAGTATCTCTCCCCATTTCCCCATTGCCACAACTATTTAGTTTTTAAATAATTTTGAGTGGGAAAGTTCCTAAGAGGCCATTTCCACACAGTGAGGAGATCTGCACATTGAGGGTATGTCAGCACAGCATTTTGGAGCCCGTTGAGGGCTCGCACTATCACTCCAAAGTGCTGTCTACACTGCAGTTTTTAAAGTTGTGACTTGGTCTGAAGCTTAGGCTTTGAAACGTAGGGAGGTGAGTAGGCAAAACCGATCAAAGAAAAGATATTTAAAAAAGCAGTCAACAGGGAGTGAGTTTGTAACCCTGGAAACCAGACTGAAACAACTGGCATATTATAAATGTGCATGGAAAAAGTTGCATAGCAGACAGAAATCTGTTGGCAATAATTTATCTCTGGAAAAAAAAATCTTGTTAGATCAATGTTGTTTGAAGCTACACAACATATTTTCATCTATAGTTGTTATTATTCCATAGGTTAGTGACAATGTCATGAATTATATTTGTGAACCAAGATTGATTTTCTTCAAACAGTATCTATTACTACTATTTGTATTACAGTAATGCCCAGAACTGAAGTGTCTCATTGTGCTACATGATGTAATACCACCAAATAAGAGAGAGTCTCTACCTTGAAGAACTTATAATTTTATTTGAGAAAAAACACATGGGAGTGTAAAAAATAAATGGGGAATGTATGAGGGGAAATAAGGATATCAATGATAGAAATACATGGTTACATAGGCTTTTAGACAGATGAATAAAGAAGAAATATCAATATCAGTAACCAAAGCAAACTTTATACTGTTGTCAAACCTAGTATTTGTTTAGCAAAATTTACCAAGTGGTTGATAACTGCCATTCTGTTCTTCATTAAGTACTGCAGCTATTTTGGGCTTTTTAATCATGAAAAGCTGATTAGCTAGACAGGTGTTCTGATTTCAGCTGTAATAAGAGTACCACAAATTTAATGTGGCACTACTTAGAAGTGTTACTTAATTACCATGACTTAAAAGCAACCAAAAGCCAGGGGGCTGGGTGTTGTAGCAGTTTTACCTATTACTCTCAGATTGCACTCCACTTCAGATAAACTGCTAAGAAGAAATCTCCTTCATTCCATGAAGGATATTAGAATGCTTGATTTTAAGACAAAATAGAGGCAATGCTATATTTAGTTGTCTATAGGATTTCATATATGTAAATAGACAGAGACACCAAATTCACTAACTGGAAAGATTTTAGAAACATGCAATATGGGTATGTAGGTTATCATGTCAAAATAAATGGATTCTATCTCTAATTGGGAATAGAAATTATTATTAATGTACAGTATTAGATCATAGTGGAACGTCATCTGCACTATTGTGGTGGGTTTTAGCCCTCACACCTTAACAAACCTATAGCAGATATCAAAATGGTTGTGAGAAGGGTGATAAGGTTTTTTCCCCACTTTGAACCTTAGGGTACAAAAAGTGGGGACCTGCATGAACACTTCTAAGCTTAATTACTAGCTTAGATCTGGTACAATGCCACCAGCGAGAATTTAGTGTCTGGCACACTTTCTGTTCCCCCAAAACCTTCCCTGGGGAACACAGATCCAAACCCCTTGGATCTTAAAACAAGGAGAAATTAACCATCCCCTCTCCTTTCCCCCCAGACTTTCCCCTCCCTGAGTTGCCTTGAGAGGCTTCACACCGATCCAAACTCCTTGGATCTTAAAACAAGGAGGAATTAACCAACCCCCTTCCTTTCCCCCCACCAGTCCCTGGTGAGTTCAGACCCAACCCCTTGGATCTTAAAACAAGGAAAAAATCAATCAGGTTCTTAAAAAGAAAGCTTTTAATTAAAGAAAGAAAAGGTAAAAATTATCTCTGTAAAATCAGGATGGAAAATGCTTTACAGGGTACTCAGATTCACATAGACCAGAGGGCCCCCCCACCCAGCCTTAGATTCAAAGTTACAGCAAACAGAGGTAAAAATCTTTCCAGCAAAAAGACATTCACAAGTTGAGAAAACAAACATAAGACTAATCCACCTTGCCTGGCTATTACTTACAATTTTGAAACATGAAAGACTGATTCAGAAAGATTTGGAGAGTTTGGGTGTACGTCTGGTCCCTCTTAGTCCCAAGAGTGAAAAACGAGCAAAACAAAAAGCACAAAGACTTCCCTCCACCAAGATTTGAAAGTATCTTGTCCCCCTATTGGTCCTCTAATCAGGTGTCAGCCAGGTTTACTGAGCTTCTTAACCCTTTACAGGTAAAAGAGACATTAACCCTTGACTATCTGTTTATGACACACCTTAACAAACCTATAGCAGATATTAAAATGGTTGTGAGAAGGGTGATAAAGGCTTAATTCAATTCCTAGTGTCATTGGTTGTCTTTCCATAGACTGCAATAGATAATGGATCAGACCTAAAAGTAGGACTTTCATATTACCAAGTCTAATTGCATTCAGATTGTAAAGGACGAAAAACTATTGAAACTTTCATTGACTTGTTGATTTTAAGGCCCAAAGGGTCACCAATCTGACCACCTGCATTATGCGGGCTAAAATTTGTGAGCTCTTGAGATGATCTTGATCAATATTGTAGTTGATGGTTTTGAACTGATAAGGAGAGTGTTGACTATTTCACTGTAAAACAGGAAAGCAAACAATCTTTGTACTTAGTTTTGATTATGCTGGTCCTTTCATGATTTTAGCTAAAATGGTCAGAAAACAACTTTTTTTTTAAACAAATGTCCTCACATTATGCATTTTGTGCACTTAGGTACTGATCCAAAGTCAGCAGATGTCAATGGGAGTCATCTTTCTATTGACTTCTAGGGACTTTAGATCAGGCCCTTAGATAATAAAGGTACTCCATTACTTTCTTATTTTAACTTATTAATTAAAGCTATTCACCTAGAGATCTAGATGTCATGCTATGTGATGGCCTGTTATGTTACACAAGTCAAAACTCCCAAATTTGGTGAAGTAAGCACAATGCTTGGTGATTTGTAGGCACTGTATTGCAGTATTGACTTGGTTACTGTCTGTTGACTCATATCTTAGTACAGTGAAACCTTGTAGAGTGTGTGAGTCATAAAAATAAATAGTGCTGCCATGCTTTGCTTGAAGACATCTGGCATTGAAGAATTCATTCAGTTTACTTATGTTTCCTGGGTAGCCAGTTAATGTATCAGACTTCATTTTTGCCCCTTTCTAACCTTTCCCCAAGCCTCTCCTATAGCATACATTTTATTTACGTCAAGTCAAAGTTACAAACAAAGCAAAGATACTCCGGGGTCTTATTTAAAGTGTGATTCTTTATCTCTAGTGCTCATATAATTTCTCAAAAGCAGTAGTTAAAGAATGACTAATGAGCCCAAGCAGTGTGGAGGAGGAAGCTGCATAATAGGAATTCAGAGGAACAACAATCATATCTGTGGTAGGGAGGGGAAGGAAAGGAGAAGTAGATTGGGACAAGGAGCCTGGGGCAGGGGATGGGGAGACTGAGACTGTAGGTTAGTGGGGAAGAAGGAGAGAAGGAAAATGGGACTGACAAAGGTGTGGAGGGACTGGGACCTGGGAGTGGATACTGGGACTGGCTACGAAGGAAGCTGGGTCTGGGAGCTCAGGGGGAGTCTGGGACTGACTGAGCAAGGAGACTGGGACTGGAAGCCAGTAGGGAAAGGCTGTGAAGGTGGAAGGTAGACAGATGTGATAAGGAACTGGGGTGTGGCAGGAGAACTAACCGTGGTTGGCACTGTCTAGACAGAGGGTGTTGGTGACTGGAGGCAAAGGAGGAGAGACAGGAAGACTGATCAGATGAAGAGCAGAGATGTGGGGAACTGGTGATGTGAGGTGAATAGGACTGGGACAAGACAGTTTAGAGGGGATAGGGCACACTCAAGATTCCTGAGCCTCACCATTTTTCTGCTATCAGCAAATATCTGTCAAAGTCCCTGGAAAAAGTGCTCTATTCCCCTCTAATGTTGATCCATGGCAGAGATGACAACCTACAACCAGGGTATTCCATGAGCTCAAATGGCAGAGTTCTCTGAAGTGGATCTAAAGGTTCCAATCCTGCTGGTGACCCATATGGGTGTCAGTATGATGCTACATGCATTTCTTTCTTGCTTGCTTTCTTAGCAAATTACACACAAAAATTATAGTAAAAGAACATTATTAAGGTTGCAAAGTTAAGATAGTTTGTGCAACCTAGATTTGGCCCCCTTGTGTATAGCACTCTGACATGATTTATAATTACCTGATTACATATTCTTTTTTCTGTGTTATTATCCTCCATATACAGATGAGGAATTCAGGTGTAAAGACTTTAAAAAACTTGTGCAAGACACATAGTAAGTCAGTGGTAGTGCTCAAAATTTTTCTCCTGAGTCCACGGCCTGATGCACAGGATCATCCTTCCCCTACAGGAGACTGGGTCCTGTGTGTGACTATAAAATATGTGCCAGTGAGTTAAGTATGGATAGTTATTTATTTACTGCATGTAAATATTGTTTAACCTTGTACTCACTTGTTACACCTCTACCCTGATACAACGCTGTCCTCGGGAGCCAAAAATCTTACCGTGTTATAGGTGAAATCGTGTTTATTGAACTTGCTTTGATCTGCCAGAGTGCACACCCTCCCCCAAAGCGCTGCTTTACTGCATTATATCTGAATTCATGTTACATCAGGTCGCATTATGTCAGGGTAGACGTGTATTTTTTTGTCCCTAACAGGGACATATGAAGGAAATTCCAGTTGCCCTTTCCTCCTCTTCCCCAGACTTACATTTCAGTGTCTTCAACATTTCTGATGCATGCAGAGGTAATGTTGTAAAAACTCAGACACACCTTTTTTCTCTTCATCAAGTTGTATGTGCATGAATGGGGGCAAGTAAGTGGGATGGGACTAGAGAGAGGTGGGGAGTGGGTGGAGACTTGGCTCTGTACCCTGCACAACACACTATGTGCATGTATGAACTACTGGTATGTGGAATTCAGCTTCACATTATCAAGGGCTGCAGTAAGTTAATTCTCTACCCTCAGAAGCAAGGGAGGAGTCACAATTGCTTCCCAAGGCTAGTCTGGTGCTGCTCAGCTACATGACACCCCTTACACAGGATTAAGAGGAAACTCTCCATCTAACTCTTCATAAACAAACAGTCAGTTTCCAAATTAAGTCTTTAGCAGGAGCTGGGAAGTTCAGAACCAGACTTTCCCCAAATCTGCAGGGGTTCAAATGTGATGCTTCAGTTCAGAACAATTATTAGCCCTTACATATACATTGCTCCAAATTAGAATAATTTATCAGATCCTGTGGAAAAATAAGTCTGGTCTGCTTTTCCTCATTTGGCTTGTGAGAGCTGTTCATATGATGAACAAAACAAACCCTAGCCTCCCTGTGTGGAAAATACATTTGTACTCAAGACATCCAAAACAAGATATGACAAAATTCTGGAGAGAAAGCACAGCACTGCTGCCACACGAGGTTCTGGTATAAATCAGTCTTCAGGTCTGGGATTTGGGCTGGAAACTACTCAGATAGAGGATTTGGGGCTTCAAAGTGAATAAATCAGAAGGAGAACAACAAAGAACTGGTTTACAGTAAGCGCTCCTGTAGTCATGCTTTATCTATTTGGCTTCTAGCCAATGCGAAGAGGGTTTGTGATGTTTTATCATACTCTTCCAGTTAGGTCATATGCTAAGTCTTCGTTGCCAGTCAGTTACCACACTGCTCTTCTTGTTTCTGCTGCTGTTCATTAATTTTCATCATTTCTTTGTTTTCAGCGGGAACTCATTCATCTCTGCTCTATGGTTCTAGAGTAGCCTTACAAGAATAGCATATCTCCCAATGCAAAGTTAAGTATGTGAGGAAGGTGAAAAGAAAATGTGTAATGAGGAAAAATTAGGGCCATTAACTGCCTCTCTCACAGCCTTTGCCTGAGCTTGATTCATGGTTTTAATTAGTTGTACCCATACGATTGTTCCCTTCCCAACATGTGAGACACTTCAGAGAAAAAAATTTCTCAATTCCTGCATGGTTATTCTGTTATCTGTAGCTCACTGCTACTTTGTATAATAAGAGTATTGAAACCAGATTTTGTTCCTCTCTAAGATCCAGCATTTCACAGGGGACAGAATAGGGAGGATAATAATTTGCCCTTAAACCTGAGGATCTCAGAATGATCTCACAAGATAAATTAAGTCCTATGATACCCCCACCCAAAGTAGTACCATCTCCAGGTCAGATAGGTAAACTAAGGCATGGATGCTCCAAGCTGGGAATAGATCTCAGATCTCCTAACTATTAAACCTGTATTTTCACCACAATGCCATCCTTCATTGTAGCATAAATCTTGATAATGAAGACCTAACCAGGAGACAAATTTGCTTCATTACAGGAGAACCTGGGATAACGGTTGACTGCACTGAAACCACATGTTTAAACCATAGACAGAAAAGCCATAATAAATAAATGGCATATCATCCATCAAGTAGGTTATAAATGCCTGTCATGCCATATATTCCCAGGCTTTTTCTTAAACTGTAAAATTAACCACATGTAATTGTGAGTAATGCAGGGCAAACAAGAGAATCTTGAGCACAGATTTAAGTGATGAAACTGTGTTAGCATCCAAAATTGCCAAAGACAGGCAGTTCCAGATGTCAGGGAAGCAACAACTAAAAGTTGTCAGGGCACAGTAGTTTCTTTTATAGATTCCTCAATGTCTTGGCTTATGCCTTGGTAAGCATATGTGCTGGGGTGGTAGAGAAAAACTGTCTCAGAGCTTTCCATTTTCTTCTGTGATTGCAGACATTAGACACTTTTTCCTTCATGAACCTTGTAGGGATTTTCCCCCCGTTGCTTTTACTGACACAAGTATTTTGGAGTGTGCTGGGAGAGCACCAAACAGCAGCAAAATGTATTTCCCTATTGAAATGACTTCACTTATGACACAAACTCCTCCACAGTTCTTAAACATGCCAAAGACTATTCAAGCTTTCTTAGCGCAGCCAGGGCAATGAAGTTACACAGTCATATGTCTTGGACAATGATGGAGGGAAATTATTGTATGTGAGGAGGAATTTCCAAAGCCCAAGAAAGATTCAGCTCCGTGGGAAGTATGGCTAAGTAACTTTATTTTATTTCTAGCATCTAATAGCAGTGGACCCTTCCTAGACCACCTTTCAATTAAGAATAGCAAAGCACTTAATTAAGACTTTCAACACTCTCATGAGTCAGGTAAGAATTACAGTCTCCATGTTACAGCTAGGAAAACTGATCTATAGAGAAATTGTGACTCACTCAGTTTGCTAGAAACAGGAGGAGTTCCCGCCCTGCTCCAAAGTATACCATCCAAATTTATCTACCTTCTTGAGATTTGGTTTTATTGGTATCAAATGCTGATGAAACAAACATCACCCTATACTTTTCTTCTCTAGCTTGGCTGTTCTTAAGAGTTCTCCCTAACGACTCCTTCTGTCATGACCTCTGGTTCCCTTTGCCTCACAGAGGCTCAAAACCCTTTCATATAGGGTTCATATAGATTCATGGACTGGAAGATCATAAGGGAACACTGTGATCATCTAGTCTGACTTCTTGCATAACACAGGCCATAGGACTTCCCTCCATGAATTCTTCTTTGAATTAGAGTATATCTTTTACACTCATCTATTGGAGCTGATCTAACGAACATACCTCAGTATCTCTTTTTGGAAGGTCTAAGCACCTGACATCATCAGGATAATGCAACTAAACTGGACATGATCACCTCCTGAGGTCCCTTCCAGCCCTACATATCTATGATTATATGGATGTTCTGCATCCTCATGCAACATTCTAGAATCTGTTTTAGTTACATAGTGGGTCAATAACAGAGCTGGAAACGGAACCCAGGAAACCTGACTTCTAGTACTGGTTGAAAAAGGAAAAATAAACATGTCTGAGGCTTTATTTTTTTGTCAGAATTTTATGACCAACATAAGGGGTAACATTGCAGGAGATCATTTGAAATGGAGCCAGCAATAAGGGTTTTTTATGCAAACAGGGCTTGAAGAGGGCAATTAAGTTTTAGTAGGCTGGTGTGTACTACAGATTGTTGCATGATCCATGAAGCCGGTGTCCCTGTTAAGTCCATATTTTTTAGTGTCTAGCAGTATTATGAATTTAAGTACCTAGGCTCACTTTCTGAAGGTGTTGTGTAGGTTTTCTTTGAGGGTGAGGACTGAGAGGTCATATGTGGAGTGATCATTTTGTGAAAAGTGTTTGCCTAAAGGTGATATGGTATTTTGGTCTGTTCTCATTTTTCCATGCTAGTTCATTTGAAAGCACTGTGATTATCTGGTTTCACCCACAGCATTGTTGTTAGAGCTTTCAGTGCACTAGATGAGGTACACCGTATGTTGTGATAAGCATGTGTAGGACCCATGAATTATGAAAAGTGTCGTAGGGGGTATTGGCATTGTTGCTATACAGCTACCCAGTCCCTGAAGTCCAACCAACCAGAAATTGATCAAACCAGAATACAAAAGGGAATCTATTGTAGTCCTTAATTGTGATTATTATGTTAAGAAGGCCATCAGAAAACTATCTGACACCACCTGGTAAAAAACTAAAAGAAGACCTCACACTAAATTCATGTGTGAATTGTGAAGATACCAACAAATCCTTCCCCAAACAACTCCAAAAAAATCTCTATAACTCATCCCCCATAAACCCACACCAGGAACCTTCTACAGTTCCCCAGATACACAAACAAGGGAACTGGCAGACCTATCATATCTTACTGAAGAAATATCAAGACTCATAGAAACCATCCAGGAACCACTCACCACACAAAGGGCCCCCTACAATGTGTTATCCCTTATGCTTAACCATCCGTCCCAACTTATATTTAGCTCAAATACTCTGATCTATTTTCTCAGACCTGAAGAACTCTATGTAGTTTGAAAACTTGTATCTTCCAACAACAGAAATTGGAAAAAATAAGAGATTACCTTATCTACCTTGTGTCTCTGACATCCTGGGACAAACATAACTACAACAACAGAGCAACCAAAATAAGACAAAGACAGATAGCATTGTGGACGTGATCACAAACTCTCTGAAGTCAGTGAGAGCCTTTCCATTGATTTCAAGGGACTTTGATCAGTCAGTGTATGTCTGATTTTTCTGTCACTCATTAAAGATCCTGAGGATTGAGGATAGACCCATACAAGACGCATTGATTTCTCCAATAATCATTCATCTCTATAGTGGTGGAAGGATGGAGAGTTCAGACTGTTTTCTGACCCTTCAGGCAATGGCATGTTTGGAGGAGGGAAGCTGTGGCCCCATTTGGCTCCCCTTCTCACAAAAAAAAGTTGGGGACAAATCACAGGACATCTCCTGAAATCCACAGGTAGAGACACCTGGTTCCAGGACAGAGGGAGAGGTCAGAACTCCAGCAGTCTAGAAAAAATGAGAGAAGGCTAGTAACAAATCCTGAGAGATGGGGTCATTATGGACATGCAGGTAGATGCATTATGCCTAGGTTTTGCATCCCCCTCATTCTTGCATCAACTGAGGATTACATAAAGGGCTTCTCAATTGTGTGTGGGTTTGGCTAACCTATCCTGATTTTAGAGGTGTCCAGAGTTCTTGGTAAATTTTTCACACAGACAAATTACTGATATTGCATTTAAAGAAAAAAATATTTTACATAATTAAAAGGTAGAAGACAGTACTCCTAATGAAAATGGTCCCATGCGTTTAAACTAGAATGTTGCAAAATTTTGTAATAACTCCAAATAAGGTAAAATTCTCTATAAGCTACACATAACGTGGCATGTGTGACCAAGCTGTAGCACAGTGGGAAATGTTATTGGAAGATTATGCTTTCCTTTGTCCTTCTACACACAATCACAAAGATAGAGACGGTGGGATTAAAGTGAGAGGCTGCTGATGTATCAGGTTTGCTAGAAACTCAGAACTCTGTCCAGGTTCTGGCAAATCTTTCAACAAACCCAAGCCAAGAAACTTGAGCAGATTCATGGGAAACTCAGTTTTCCATTTAAACCAAGCAAAACTTAGTGGTGTTGACTGAGTTACTCACTTATACACCAAAACCATTAAAAATTTGACATTAACACTTGAAAACTGAATGAGAGTCTCAGGGTTCTAGCTTTGATTAATGGTAAATGAAACTCAACAGAACGGAGTTTTATATTAATAAGAGCGCTTCTGTTCCATTTTCAGCTCCAACACAGAAATTTTGATTTTAGGATTGATGACAATTAATAGTTTATACGTTCTCATTTTCCCTACCATATGCAGATATCGCTAGTCTATTTGTCTCATATAGATGTGACTAAAGCTGAGTAAATAATTCACAATACACAATGTTAGATAAATTTTGCCTCTTCCTATTGGTGATTTGTCTGCAAACAGATTTATATTCTCAGATTTGTTATTCTTTATTTCCTAAGTCACCAAGTAACTTATGCACATAATACTGTCTAACTTGTCTGAGAACTTTGTTGAAATAATTTATTATTCTAAATCCAATTTGATTTGATAGTACACTTAGATCTGTTGTATTTCTGTTCTCTGATTGGAAATACAAAATCTTAGAATTTGTTTCCCTGTAGCAATCCTGGTAATTGCAAATTCAAAATTTATTTTTGAAAACATTCTGCAACATTTGTTTAAAATGTATTGTTTAGGAGAACATTTCTGCCAGTTAATTCATTTTAATACAAATCCAAAGGGGGACACAAACATAGTTGCAGTGAATTTGTACTTTCCTGCATCACATGCTCAGTACCAATGTTATATCTACATCATAGATGGTCAGGCATAAAATGCAAATACAACTTCACATGCAATCTGACTACTTGACTAGTCTTCACCATGTTTACTTCTAATGTTCCAAACCTCTGAGTTATTTCAATGCATAATACACTTCCAACAGAAGAGTGCCCTAGTGCAGTGGTTTTCAAAGCCAGTCCGCTGCTTGTGCAGGGAAAGCCTCTGGTGGGCTGGACCAGTTTGTTTACCTGCCGCGTCTGCAGGTTCGGCCGATCGCGGCTCCCAGTGGCCACGGTTCACCACTCCAGGCCAATAAGGGCTGTGGGAAGCCATGGCCAGCACATCCCTTGGCCCGCGCCACTTCGCACAGCCCCCGTTGGTCTGGAGCGGCTAACCACGGCCAGTAGGAACCGCAATCAGCAGAACATGTAGACGCAGCAGGTAAACAAACTGGCCCAGCACACCAGGGGGCTTACTCTGCACAAGCAACAGACTGACTTTGAGAACCACTGCCCTAGTGCCTTTAAAAATCAGCACTCTCTATTACTCCTATGCAAAATATAACAAAAATAGGCCCTATGTGCTTATGATAGGAAACATCACTTAATAAATAGGCCACTGAATTCTGCACTAACTTCATTGTCTGGATGGATTTTAGATGTAGCCACATGTAGATCGCATTACAATAATGTAATTGAGGGACTAAAGACATGGATACCAGTTGCAAGGTCTGCTTCCTGAAGAATCACAAGCCCTTGGCCATCCACCCAGGCCAAAAAGCTGACCTGGCTCTTGCTGCTGCTTGATCTAGTTGCACCTTCAAAGCTAACCTTCATTTTTTTAATATTCAATAACTATTTATAAACCAAAACAACCTTGTTTAATAACTACAGTCTGTATTTAAGACTAGGTTTATTTATATAAGGGGATGGATTCTTTTCTTCACCCTGGTGATGACCCTTAACTTAGATGACCCTTCCAGTCCCTTCTATGATGCAAAGGTGATGATCTCCCTAGCTGAGGATTCCTGCGTGTAGGTGGGAGTTCCCAACTGGCTGAGAGATGGTGTTGCCAGCTCCAGCTCCTGCTTCCCTGACCTCGTTTTTTCTGCAGCCACAAACATAAGGAGCATGTCCAAGTATGACTAGAGCACTGCTGCACTCTGGATATTCTCAGCTAGTGTAATGGCTCCCAGGGGACATACCCAGCTGGTTTAGTTTAGGAGAGGTAGCCTGAGGCTGCTCTAAACTATATCAAGGGACAAGATGTCTTCTCTATATTTTGATTCTTCAGATCAAGACTGGCTGTCTTTCTGGAAGATATCTTTTAGTTCCTGTGCTCAACACAGGAGTAACTGAGTTAAGTGTACAGTAACTCCTCACTTAAAGTCATCCCGGTTAACATTGTTTCTTTGTTAAGTTGATCAATTAGGGAACATCCTTGTTTAAAGTTGTGCAATGCTCCCTTCTAACGTCCTTTGGCAGCCGCCTGCATTGTACACTGCTTGCAGGAAGAGCAGCCTGTTACAGTTTGCTGGTGGAGGCTCGGAACCAGGGTGGACCGGCAGCGCCCCTATCAGCTCCCCTAAGCTCCCTGTGCAGCAGCTGCCCAACAGGATCGCAATTGCCATGTGCTGCTCCTGCCCTCTGTCTTGGAGCTGCTCCACAAGACTCCTGCTTGCTGTGCGAGGGGGAGAGGGTGAAGGAGGGGCTAATGTCAGGGTGTCTCCCTCCCCCCTGCTCCTGCACCCGCTTACCCCATTTCCATAGAGCAGGGGGTACACATGACAGGACTCAGGATGGCGGGAACTTGCTGACAGCAGCTGTGATCTCAGCAAGCTGATCTAATTAACAAGGCAGTGTACTTAAAGGGGAAATGTGCATCTCTCCCCCTCATACACATGGTGTGTGTCTGTCTGCAATGCTGTCTCCCCTCTCTCCATTCCTGCTGCCTTGTAGAGTGTGAGTTAACCCTTGAGGGCTCATCCAATTGCTAGTGGATCATTTAGCAGTAAGGCATTCCCTGGGAAATAGCCCACCCCCTTACTCCTCCACCTCAACCAAGCTTCACAGTCATCATCACTGTGTACCAGTATTAAATTCTGTTTAAAATTTATACTGTGTGTGTGTGTGTGTGTGTGTGTGTGTGTGTGTGTGTGTGTGTGTGTGTGTGTGTGTGTGTGTGTGTGTGTGTGTGTGTGTAAAAAAATTCCCTGGAACCTTACCCGCTCATTCACATTAATTCTTATGGGCAAATTGGATTAGCTTAACATTGTTCCGTTAAAGTCACATTTTTCAGGAACATAGCTACAATGTTAAGTGAAGAGTTACTGTAATAGCCTATGATATGCAGGTCAGAGTAATGGTTTAAATCATCTAATGGCCCCTTCTGGTCTTAAACTCCATCAACCTATAAATCTTAGACTCTGTGAAAATGGTCCCAGATTCTGGGAACCACAACTTGATTGGTTGCACCCACAGGACTGGGCAGGGATTATAATCTGATCCAGTGTTCTTCACTCACTGACCTCTTGTGTAGGGTTGTATTTTGCTTAGCTAACTTATTAACTATGATGTTCCTTGGGGTTAAAATTTACTGATTCTCCATTATCTTGTCTTCCTTTAATAGAAAGCTACATGTCTTTTTCCCCAAAATATGTACAGTATATAAATATTTGTGTTAATCTATAATTACAATAAATATAGCCATCAAATTAACAGTTTTAAAATTAAAAAAGCAAAGAAAATCTTAGCAAAATACAATTTTGGGGTGTGCCTAGACGGTTAATAGATACAATAATTTTACCAATAAATGCACTGTTTTGTTTTCAACACAATAGATGTCAAGCTGGTGCTTTTACAAGGTTAACTGCATTTTATGGCAAATACAATCCAAAAAAAATAAAAAAAGAGAACGAAAGTTCTCCAGAAATATAATCTTAGAGTGAAGCAAAAATCTACAGGGCAAAACCATTGGCTCCATGATGGATCTCAGCTGCAATATTCTATTCCCTGTACATGCCCAGAAATCTGAGGCATGAAGGGAGAGCAGAATAATGTAGTTGAGATCCAGCATACTAATCTGAAGGAAAATGTTGTCCTAAATTGTAGTAACTTTTCTATGTTAGCCTTTAAAATGCACAGTACATGCAGAGCTTCTCAGTTTTTCATCTCTCGCCCCTAAAACCAGATTTGTTGCATAGCATTAGTTAACTTGTCAGCAGGTATATATAGATCTTTTGTGATCTATGTAAACAGTAGATTGAACTTTCTTTCAGCCTACAGTTAAATTATAAAAGAAGGAGGATTTTTCCCTCCATGCAGGATAAAAAAATGTAACTGAAGCATAAGGACCTTAGATATCTATCAGAGATTCAGCTAATGTTTTTTGATTTAGGAAAAATCCTCAGTTTAAATGCAGAAGGTTTAAAAAAAGGTTGAGGTAACCTTTTTTTTTAATTTTGTGTAGCTGTTTCATTTTCATATCCATGACAAAAGATTATAATCAACTATTTTAATTTGAATTTCTCTGATAAAGAGCTTGATTTTAGAAAAAAGCAAAAAAACAAAATTGTGATCATATCCTTTAGGTTGGGCAGTACATGGATCACAATTGGGCATTTCAAAGGAACATAGTCCTGTTGTCAAAAGCTGGAGAAATAGTTGTAAAATAATCTTAATGCAGCTACTTTGATACATTTATGAGCAGACTCATGGCAACAATCATCCTCATGTTTTCTGATTTTCAGAGATGATTAGCACCTAGCTCTTATAATATATATTCTTCTGGGCCTCACCCAGCCTCAGTAAAGACCAAGATGAGCTAAAATGTTGGCTGTTTGTGCTTCCTGTTCAGGAAGAAAAGATTATTTGAACTTGCAAGTACAGAGATGTTTGTCTCTGGAATGCAACAGAGATGTTTATTTAGGTCCAACTGTTTCCAACTCTGGTTATAAGGAGTTCCCATAATTTAATTATCTGAAACCACAGAAAGAATGAACTGGATGGGTGTGTACAACAGACAACTTTTGTCAGTTAAACTAGATATTTTTGTATTTAGTTCACTAATGAACATGAACAGTGGTATAAGGATACAATGGAAAGGAAGATAGTCTTATGCACTTCATGAAATTTGAGTTCTGCTTCTTTGCTTGGCCATATATGTCTTGGGTGATCTTAGGCAAGCTTCTTGGTGTCTCTTAGCATCTACCTCACCACAAAGTTGCAAGCTACTGAGCAAATGTTACAATTTGTGAAGTGGACCATTGGACTGCTGGTGTTTCATAGAAGGATCATGGACATTCTGTACAGTCTGACTGGAACTCTGTGTACAGGGAAAATAGGGAGCAAAGAGGCTCTATAATAAGATCCATATTTAGAATGGAACTCTGTAGAACTTCACAACCCAGTGAAGCCACCCAGAATTCATTGCATGGAATAAATACAGTAATCATCATCATTTATGAATCAACACCTTGCACTACTTTTGCATCTTTCATCCAAGGTTCCCAAAGAACAAATATTAATTAAGCTTGACAAGAACAATTGCTTTCCAATTTTGTTAATGGAAGCTTTTATGTTCTCAATGAGATTTCATAGCAAAGAAGAGGGATTCATATGCTTTGTATTTAACCTCACATTTATGGATTCCTTTTTTCTGCTTAAGCAGCTGAGAATGGATTTCCACTGTATGTCCACTTCCTGATTAAATTGATTCTGTGGCATGCAAAATATGATCACTCAGCCCACCTATCCAGCTTCTCAGCAAATCAGAAAGGCCCCTTGTGTACATTTAAAGCTATATGCATGCATTCAATTGAAGACATGTACATCTCATTACTATTCACACTACTGAGATATGAATACTCTTTATAAGCAAGGCAATTACTGTAAGTTTGCAAGTGCTGAAGAATGAAAAATCTTGTCGCTAGTGACAGCATAAAAGTAGTCAATAAGATGATCCTTGTAGCAGCTTTAGATGTAATAGGCACTCTCCTGCATGCCTCAAAGAGCAATTTCTCAGACACTAATTAAGCAGTTTCTTTTTTTCTTTAATACATTTAATTTGTATTCAGAAAGCATTCGGGGCACATTACTATAGTGGTTTTAAGACACTTACAAGCCACACAGGGATATAAACGTTAGTGAGATTTACAACTTCTCATTAAACTGGCTAGTTGCTCACTACAATTATTCGCAGAGTAATCTAACATATTGGTTTTCTGTGATAGTCTGGGTATTAACAGCATATCATGCTTCATTTCTATACAATTTTGGGACTTCCAGCTATTCTGAGAGTAAAGAGTGAGCAAGTAGTAACTAGCCTACCTCCCATATCCATACAGAAGCAAGCTTCAAAAGTTGCAAGATGTTTCACATCAAAATGTGATGATACCAAGTATTGAGTATCTTGTCAAAAGCCATTCGTTGTCTACAACATGGGTGCAATCAGTTATGTCTGGAACTGCAATACAATAGTTTGAAGACTAAAGCATCCTTTTTTGATGCTTGCTTATTTTTTACTTTTGAAAGTATGCATAAAACATACAAGGCACAGTGGGTACGATTGTGGACAGGTGACTATCATGCATGCCACTTCCTTCAGAAGTTAGCATAAAAATCACAAGTGGAGATTGGAAAAGATTTGGCACCCTTATATAATGTAATTTTGAGATCAAGCTAGGTCTCCTGGTACAGTATACTATAACAGAGTTTCTAAAATTGGCAAGATATTTCTAGTAAGCTGCATATTGTATAACATTCCTTTTATGAGCTATTTCCCTGCTTAAGGTAGATGGTCAGACTATTTGTTGTAAACAATTTATCAAGTTGGTCCTTCTGTTTATAAGTGGTCAGTGAACAGGATGCGAAATTTCATTGAAAGTCAATGGCACTTAGGCTTTTATTCTACTTGGACACATTTTTAAAAAGTAAGCCGTTACTCAGAATTGTTTGACAAATAAGCCCAAATAGGCCGGTTAAAAATTATGTGATTTCACAACATATTCAGAATGAGATCATTCTTGACTATTCACAATCGGATAGAGAGAGTCACACAGGAAGAAAGATAAACATAAATAAATGTGGCATTCAGTGCATGTGAGTTTGGTCACTCTAGCTATATGACAAAGCTTTTGTTTCCCGATTACATGGCTAACGAGATGTTATTAGGACATTGAATATCTCAGAGTGGCTGTGGGGAGAACTTTAGAGAAAGATGCATGAGAGAAACAAGACTAGGAAATTTTACAATATTGAAAATTTTTCCTATCCTCTCCTGCATAAAAAGGCATTGCATTTGGCCTAGGTATATGGAAGCAAATTTCAAAAATAGACAGCTTCCTTCTTGACTGAGAAGAAATATATGAACCTGACTTATTGAACTATCTAGCAGATTTTATATTCAGTTATAACCTTTTTACATTCGTCTTAGGTATTGTGTATCTCCTGTATATAAGGAGGCCAGGTAAGCACTTTCATACAGTGTATTCATTTGCATAACCCACTTGTGAGTGTGTTACAGGTCTCTCTGGGCCTGATCCATACAGGATATGAGTCTGTTACAACCCCCACCTAGAGAGCCTTGGCTCTATAGCTCACAGCCTAGCTAGAGAGCCTTGTTGATTCTAGCTCTGAGGTGCCCATTTCAATCCCCACGGCATCAACCAAGATGGCAGCTATCATACATGCAGATGTGTGTTCACATGAATAAAAGCTTCTCTCCAAACATTTATGGAAACATGGGCTGGTTGCAGATATGTTCATGGACAGGTAAAAAAATATGGAGGTACAGACACGGCTGAATGGAATATGAATCAGTTTTAGCTAATGTATTTGAAAAATGTTTCCACTGTTTACCCAGCCCAAGTAGAGAGGAAGCCTGAGATAAATCAGTCTTATAAATATGAAAGTCTTATTGTCTTAGGTGAAGAAAATTGGAAACTTTTTTCCCCTTCACAACTGTGGAAGCAAAGTATTAGATCTAGCATAATGAAGCAATTTTTTTTTAAGGAATTGAATCTTTAAACATATTTATCTAAAGCAAAGACTGACAGCTAAGTTCATAATTGTGTTCCCCCCCTATGATTTTGTTTAGCAAATCTGAGACTTGATCTTGCAGTGTGCTGAGTGAGCCATCTCTTGCACTTCAGTGAGAACTCGTGGCTTTAATCACCTTTCAGGATTCAGCCTTTAATGTCAGAATGAGTCTATGGGGCATGTTGTATTCTGGACCTCAGCAAGGGAAGATACTGTTTTTGCCTCTCTACAGAGCTTGGGGATCCACTTTCTCTAAAAGAAGCTCTTTGAGGAGTGGGTTGGCTGTCTGCACTTTGACAATATTGGATAGAGAATATTAACAGAGTGCTTGTCAGAGAGCTATCAAGCTGCTGTCTTCTCTCAGTTATGGTAGTCCACATTCTTCTGTGATGATGGGCTAATTTTTGTTCACATTGCTTAGAAATTTGGCAGTGTATCAATACACTTCACTCATTTGTCTTATTGCTATGAAAGCTCCATTCCTGATGGTTTTAATTTGTAAATTAAAGCAGTCTGGATGTCCTGTAATTGTTTTTCCTTCATATATTTTCCACCTTATTCCCTCCGTTTCATAGATTGTACTTTTTTTCTCCCTGTGTTACCATTTGCTGGTGAGACTTCTTTTAAGGTAGTATTCTATTCTGACCTGTAGTGTTTCATTCACCAAATGACTAGCCTAGCTAGCCAGACTTCCATGCTGCTTTTAGACTCTGTTGAAGAGCTGTGGTTGTCCTGCATCTATACAGTCCACATACTGATGGTTGCCAGTAACATTACATTCTGTCCTGGCATGCATTATCTGGTGATTGCTCAGTGTCTGCTATTGCTGTGATGCTGTTCTGTGGGTTTCATGTGGCCTTTCTTGAGCAATTATTGGAATTCTCTTGGATGAAAGGCTTAGAAAGTCTTCTCCTATTAGTAGATCACTTTCTTGGCTGTCTACACATTTGGTAACTTTGATTATTAGATATGCACTTTTTGAAAAATTAGTTTGTAGTACATTTACTTTGCTTAAATTCCAATTATTGTTAAGGCACTGAGCTTAAAATGTGGAAGTATGGAAATGTGATACACGTACCTGTTTCCAGGGGCTAGGATTTCCAAGGGTTGTCTCCAGGGGGCAGGGATATGGTCCGTTTGGGTGGGGGAAAAGTGTTTTTTCATTGTTCAAGCATCCTCCTTTAGCTAATGCTATGGCAAGTTCCACTTGAAGCTACATTCACCACTTCTTGACAAGTTGGAAGGACTCATTGTGGCATAGAATCTATGGAAAGAAAACCTCTAGGGAGGAAAATGAGGGATTCTGCAGGTCCCCCACATTCAATAGTGATTGCCTTAATTTTGTCTGGTTTGAGATGCAGGAGAGGATGGTGACACAAACACCAACTTATAAATAAATCTGATTTATTTTTCAAGTAAAGCCTCAGTATAATAAATGTCACTCAAATAGTTCAGAGTGGAAAGAGAAGGGAAAATAGGGAAAATACAATTCAGAGAGAGAATATATTGTATATTTAATATCCCCTTCTCTCTTCCACACACTTTGTTTTTCCTCCCCTCTTCAGCTGCTCCTCATGGATAGTTCTGAAGTTAACTTGAAAGTTATCATGCTCCTGATCTAGGGTTAATAGAAGCAAATTGGCAGCAGCCAAGCCACCTGTAAGAAGGTTTAGGAGCAGCAGCTGGGCTGTGGAGGGAGTGGGTGGTTGAAAGCACTTGCCTACTGTGTTGCTTCCAGAAACAATCCCTTGGCACATTTTAACTTCAAAGCTTCATTGGGCAAACTTAAGTTGGCTGTTTTATCCAGCCACAACAGAAACTCTGTCCTTGACTCAACCATTAGAGAAGTGCTGTTCAGCTCAGGGCAAAGAGTAGATTTTAAAGGCAAAGCCATCTCATGCTCCTGGCAGAAAACATATTCCCCTTTGCTTGTCTCCAATGGCAAAACGATGATGGTGATTGCCTGATAAAGTTTTTCTTAGAGAAATTGTCAGGAATTATTTAGTTCTCCTAGTTCAACTTTTAAAAATAGACACTTACAAATTTTAAAAAAAATGTAAAGTCCACCAAATTGCCAGGAAAGTGCTGTTGGAGGCAGCTGGGGGAAGAGGATAGGAATCTACAGTTCTGTGCCCCTATTGGAAAATGTAGTTGTTAACGTTTCATGGTAAAGTGGCTACCTATTGGCAGTTCATGCTGGAATGAGCAACAAGTCCCATGATATGCATAATTCTCTCAATTTGTATTTTCCTCAGGGCACATATGCATTGTCCACAGTAGTCTTCATGCATTATCTAGTATGCAAGATGTAAACCTGATACAGTTGCTTGTTGATCTTTCCACATTAAGTGGCCAAGACACAACACACTGTCTGTTGGTGTCATGGTATAATCCCCATTCTGAAACTTAGCGTCCAAAAAGATGGGGTACCAGCATGAATTCCTCTAAACTCAATTACCAGCTTAGAACCTGTAGCGCTGCTACCAACCAGGAATTCCAGTGCCTGGTACACTCTGGTCCCCACAAAACCTTGCCCGGGGACCCCTAAGACCCAGACCCTCTGGATCTTAACACAAGAAAAGTAAACCCTTTCCCTCACCGTTGCCTCTCCCAGCCTTCCCCTCCCTGGGTTACCCTGGAAGATCACTGTGTGATTCAAACTCCTTGAATCTTCAAACAGAGGAAAATTTACCTTCCCCCCTCCTTCTCTCTTCCCCTCCCAGAAAGAGAGAGTAATCCTAATTCAGAGAGAATTTAGCCTCTCTCTCCCCCTTCCCTCCTTTCTCCCCACCAATTCCCTGCTGGATCCAGACCCCATCCCCTGGGGTCTCACACCAGAATAAAAAACCAATCAGGTTCTTAAACAAGAAAAGCTTTTAATTAAAGAAAGAAAAACAGTAAAAATTATCTTTGTAAATTTAAAATGGAATAGGTACAGGGTCTTTCAGCTATAGACACTGGGAATACCCTCCCAGCCTAAGTATACAAATACACATTTGCATATAAAGAAAACAAATATAAGCCTAACTCGCCTTATCTACCTAGTACTCACTAGTCTGAACTTATAAGAGCCTGTATTGGAGAGAAACCTGGTTGCACATCTGATCCCTCTCAGCCTCCAGGGTGAACCACCACCAAAACTAACAGCACAGCACAAAAACTTCCCTCCCTCAAGATTTGAAATTATCCTGTCCTCTGATTGGTCCTCTGCTCAGGTGACTGCCGGGCTTACTGAACTTGTTAACCCTTTAGAGTCAAAGAGATATAAAGTACTTCTGTGCTATTAACTTTTCTTATCAGTTTATGACAGTTGGTTACTCAAACAGGAACTGGAAACAAGTCAGTGACACTCAACCTTAATCAGTTTCCATTGTCCTCATTCAGAAATACTTTTACCTTAAAAACCCCATTCCTGTTGCCAAAAATGGGAAGTGAACAAACATTTTAGGATGAGCAAGATTGATGTTCCTTCTTTGGAAAGAATTCCTCAACTTTCATACACATTTTTAAGTGAGCAGCCTCAGTTGAATATATAAAGATTACATTGATTGAATATCATTGCAACATGCATTTGAAGTTAATATTCAATTTAAAAAGAACTGGGAGTACCAGTCCACATAAGAGATCCACTTCCTGGACACTACAGTGATAATAAGAGATGGTCACATAACCATTACCCTATACCAGACTGATATACTTTCTTACATGCCTCCAGCTTTCATCCAGACCAGACCACACCACACAATCCATTGTCTACAGGCAAGTTCTAAGATACAACCGCATTTGCTCCAACCCCTCAGACAGAGACAAACACCTACAAAATCTTTATCAAGTATTCTCACAACTACAATACTCACCTGCTGTAGTGAAGAAAAAGGTTGACAAAGCCAGAAGAGTACCCAGAAGTCACCTACTACAGGACAACAAAGAAAGTAACAGAACGCCACTAGCCATCACCTTCAGCCCCCAACTAAAACCTCTCCAGCACATCATCAAGGATCTACAACCTATCCTGAAGGACGATCCCTCACTCAGAGATCTTGGAAGACAGGACAGTCCTTGCTTACAGACAGCCCCCCAACCTGAAGCAAATACTCACCAGCAACTGCACAACAAAAACACTAACCCAGGAACCTATCCTTGGAACAAAGCCTGTTGCCAACTCTGTCCACATATCTATTCAGGGGACACCATCATAGGACCTAATCACATCAGCCACACTATCAGATGCTTGTTCACTTGCACATCTACCAATGTGATATGCCATCATGTTCCAGCAATGTCCCTCTGCCATGTACATTAGCCAGACTGGACAGTCTCTACGCAAAAGAATTAATGGACACAAATCAGATATCAAGAATTATAATATTCAAAAACCAATCAGAGAACACTTCAACCTCCCTGGTCACTCAATTACAGACCTAAAAGTCGCAATTCTTCAACAAAAAAACTTCAAAAACAGACTCCAACGAGAAACTGCAGAACTGGAATTAATTTGCAAAATGAACACCATTAAATTAGGCTTGAATAAAGACTGGGAGTAGATGGGTCATTACACAAACTAAAAACTATTTCCCCTTGCTAATTTTCCCCCTACTGCTACTCACACCTTCTTGCCAACTGTTTGAAATGGGCCATCCTGATGATCATTACAAAAGGTTTTTTTTCCTCCTGCTGATAATAGCCCACCTTAATTCATTAGTCTGTTAGAGTTGGTATGACAACCCCCATTTCTTCATATATATGTCTATCTTTCTACTGTATTTTCCACTGCATGCATCTGATTAAGTAGGCTTTAGCCCACAAAAGGTTATACTCAAATGTGTTAGTCTCTAAGGTGTCACAAGTACTCCTCATTCTTTTTGCTGATACAGACTAATATGGCTACCACTCTGAAACCTGTCATTCAATTTAAAGCATTATCTAAATTGCCTTATGCCCTGCTATAATATAAAAACTACAGTTTTGTTAGATTTTGTGTTAGGAACTATCACCTAGGGGAATATTTATGTTTTCCACCATAAATATCTGCCCCACTTTTCTTGAAGGGCACATCAATAAAGTAGATCCTTAGGCCAGATGGGAGGGGCGCATGTGAGGCTTGAATTGGTGAAGGTGACAGCAAGGGTCCATGACAAGGGTGTGTAATCTCCTGATTCTTATCACAGCCAAACACAAGTTCCTGATTCTGGCCATCTATATTTGTTGATCTAGAAACTAGCTGGAACAAGTCCCAGAGTTGTCATGGCCACTATGAGATCAAGAGCTGCTAAGCCATAGAAGTTGTCATTTTCACAGACATTGAAAACATGGAAAAACAACAAGTTTCTGAGGTTTAGTGCTACCAGAGAGAGAAACTCTGATAGCTCAGCCAAGGCCTATCTGATGCTCCTGTGCTATTTACATACATACCCCTGTTTCATCTTAACTTCATCATGGTATTCACCAAGTAACTGGGTGTGTTCTATTAGGTCTAGTTTTGCAGTGGGAAACTTATGTTTCAGGTTATATATAACTAACCTGATCGCACTATCTTCCCAAGCCTCCCTTTATTTGTGCAAAACAAATAAATAATGGCAGTGGACAACACCTGGAACAACAAAAGCCAGGCAGCTTGAAGGACCTGAGGACTGGTCTACACTACAGAGTTAGGTCAACTGAACTACATTGCTCATGGCTGTGAAAAGTTTCACTCCCTATACAGTGTAATTAAGCCGACTAAACCCTGGTGTAGACACCATAATGTAGAAGGAAAAACCCCTTCTGTCACTTTAGTGTCTATTCTACAGCTGGGCAGCTGCAACTTGTAGCGTAGACATACCCTCAGTTACAAATCAGGGGCCTTAACACTATCCTTTACTTCATGGATAACAGCTCTTTAGCCATTTATCCATCCTTTGATCAGAACTTCTTTTTAATTATGACATCTAAACTTGTACATTATTGTTTTAAGACTATTGTTAAATTAAGGAATGATGATGTTAGTTTGAAAGGATGCAGAGACTACAGTACACGCTTTAGTCATTTGCTTCCTCAACAATACAGTTTCATTTCTTCTCTGGTGTAACCGGGCAGACTCACCCCTGCGGCGCCTCCTACTGGTTGTCCTTGGGAATTAGCTCAATCCAGTGTCCAGAGCACCCTCTGCAGGCCAGTGATCCGCCTGCCAGCCACTGGCCCTGTGTCGCTCCCTGGACCCCAGTGCCCTTTTACATAGGGTGCTGCCCCCTGGCAGTGACCCCTTGTTCTCAGGGTCTCCTCTCCCTAGGGAACCCCCACCCTCTATTCCCAACTTGCCTCAGTGTATGGCTACTACCAGCCATTGTCTAGGCCCACATCCTAGGGCAGACTGCAGTATCAGCCAACTCATCACTGACAAGGAGGGTTTGGACCTGCTACTCTGGCCTATCCCTGGATTGCCTCCTGCAATCCCCAGGACCTCTTGGCCTAAAGCTAGGTTGCAGCCTGGGCTCCAGGCAGGAGCTCCCCAGTTCCTCTGCCTTCCCCAGCCCTGCTCCACTTAGGCACCCAG
Source organism: Gopherus flavomarginatus (assembly GCF_025201925.1). NCBI lineage: Eukaryota > Metazoa > Chordata > Testudines > Testudinidae > Gopherus > Gopherus flavomarginatus. The sequence goes on from NC_066617.1 coordinate 242,512,592, forward strand.
TCTCCAGCTCCCCACAGCCAGGTTCATCTCCCTCTACAGCTAGAGAGAGAGACTGTTTGTGCACCTGGCTTCTCTGCCTTATATAAGGGCCTGTTGCTCAGCTTGGGGCATGGCCCGAGCTGTCACCACTTGCCCCAATCAGCCCAGCCTAAAAGGCTGCTTTCTCTAGCTCCAGCCCTTATCTAGGGCTGTTTTAACCCTTTCAGGGCCGGAGCAGTGGTCCACCCTGCTACATCTGGTTTTATCAATACATTATTACTTGCAACTCATGCGATATTTCACAACCCAGATCTTCCTCACTAGCACTGGTTCTTCTCTCATAATGTCTGCTTTGAGAAATTTCTGCTGCTTTCAGGTAAAAGCTGCAGAGAATTTTTGTTCCCTCCAAGATTTCTTTGGCTCAGCTACAAGGTCCTTAATCCAGAAGAGACATATGTATAAATTCTAACAGAAATACCATTGAAGAACAATCTCAGCTTCACTTTTGCCATTTGTGCTGTCAAACGCTGACAGATCAGAATGGTAGAGTTTTGTACTCACTATAAAGAGTCAGATTCTACGTGTCCATTTCAGTGACTCGCTACATATCCACATACCAAACATTAATCACTGATACCTACTTCGTTCCCCAAATGTCCACAGAAATTTTGTGCACAGCAGCAGGGGCTGAATGGACAGTTAGGGCACGGCACATTGGAGCGTTGTAGATTTACACCCCAGCTGGCCACACCATACGTGCTCATGCAGACATGCCCTCAGATTCAATTAGCCGTAAAGAAGAGGATTACAAAGATACACTTTGAAGAAATATCTCCAGAGAAAAGATAATGTTTGAAATTGTTTAAAATAATGAATAATATGGCCCAAATTCTGCTATCACTCAAATAGGTGCAACTCTAAATGGCTTGATTAGGAGTTGTACCCATTTGAGCAGGGGTGAATTGGACCCTATATGTATAATTTGAGATAACATTCTGTCTCAGGAAATCAACTTATACATAAAGAATTATATATCTTCTATAGAATTCCAGGGGTTGTCTTAACAATGCTATAGAAAAAAGTTTATTCTGTGTTTTTTCCCCCTTATGGGCATGGCAGGCAAAGTCCTATCCAGCTCCACTAAAATCACTGGAACAACTCCTATTGCTGTTTCAGGTAAGCAAACTTCAATGATGAAATGAAATATGAAACATGAAATGAACTGGATAACCATCCAAACCCTAGTAATGTTGAAGTAACAAACACTTGTCAAGGGAATATGTATAAAAATTCAATTTGCTACAGACTTCTTGTCTACTATAAGAGATAAATCACCATTGTAACTGAGCCCACACAGTGTCAGCAGTAGATAATATTTCTTATGTAAAATCTAGACACATTTATTGACACTGCTGAGAGCTAAAGCCAAAACTGTTTGTCTAACAAAATGACTAAACGAAGTAAGTCTTCGCAGTTGACTTTGGGGTTGATGTCTCTCCGTTATCCTTTTATCAATTTTTAGACTAAAATCTACTGGAAAAGAAATACATTTTACAATGAGTGAGTTAGTAAAAAAAATGTATTTTGCACTTTGAGAGTGGCTATCTTCTACCCTTGTCCTCTCCTGTTGTGGCTACGCTTTTACTATAGAGTCTGAACCCCTTGGAGTGTGGGTAAAGGGACTTCCATAGGAAAAGTGGTCGCACACTGTGGAGATGCTTCTCCATGGCCAGTTTCCATAATGCCTGTCTATGTTAATAGAAGAGGGCATATGCTTCAAAACAACATACAGTTTTATTTGCATGTGTGTCTGTGTATGGGGAGTGATGTTGTGTTTAATCATAAAATGAGTCTGATTCAGTTACCTATAATCCCAGTGGACTCCCGCGCATCAGACCCTGGAAGATACCCTGGCAGTTCTGAAATATCTCCTATATTGGCTAAGAGGAACCCCCTGGCATTATCTTCTGTAGGTTCCCTCTCTGCACTGTGAAATCCTTTGAGGAGGAAGTGAGGTAGCTACCAGCAAGGAGGCAATGGCAGCATAGCTCTAAAGCAAATCATGCCTTCATGGGAAGTGGAAGCCTTGAGCAGAAGTTTGGGATTACTGGGGTCATTGGGTACCAGAAGTTTTCTCTTTGGAGCTCAGGATGTGTATTGGTTTTGTAGAGCCTGACTCCTGCTTTTTTCATGGACCAAAGGTACAGGGAAGGGGAAAACCCCATGCCCCTAGTGGAATGCACAAGAGAAAACTGCAGAGTGTGGTTCAGTTTCCTGGCATATGACTCTGTACAAATAATATTCAGCATATCACATTTATTTTCAATGGTCATAGTTCAAACAGTTTTCCAAACACTGTTGGGTTTGGTTTGTTTGTTTGTTTGTTTGTTTTTCTTTGTTGTTGTTTATTTGTACCAGGTAGTCTCTTGACCTGCTTTTCTAGGCATACTTCTGAGTGCATGGCCGCTTACTGAATAAGATGGAATTGGGGTTCTCTTTAATTATCACATTTAGCGTGTTTTGTTTACTAGCAGGGAACATATGATTTGTCTGACATTTTTAAGTGGAGAAAAAACTGAATAGAAGTGATTTATTGCTAGTGGTTAACCTTCCTGTTAGACAGTCAGTCTTATATGGCCCATAATCAACTGTCTTCTTATGCAATATGTGCATTGTAAAATAACTGCAGACAAGTACAGACCCAGCCTTGCTAATTCTTTTAGGTCCCTTTGTACCTGTTCAGAAGGAGAATTGATAACACATGTTAAAATTATTGCTATGGGAACCAAGAACAATAAACTGACAACAAAGTAAGTTTAAAGACCTTACTGGTCTGATAGGTATTCACACTGCCTCACAGGTAAAATGCTTCAACATGTTGCAGTGCTGACAAATGTATTGTTTTGCTAAGCTTTGCTTAGATAATAGTTTTAGTAAACACTAGCAATGAGCTAAAAGTTCTGAGCATCAGACTGGTGTCTGGACACAAGACTGACAATTATGCGTGGTCTGTTAAATAGCAGGTTTCCTAATTGATGCTCTCTCTACAAAGAGCAGGCTGCTAAATCTGAGAAGTGGGCCTTCAAGAGGCTTCTGTAGTCTGCAACTCAAAGAGCTATAATCAGAGTGCTTTCTGGGCCTAAGCCTGTAAAGTGCTGAGTGCCGTCTACCTCTACTGAGCAGAAGACACTCAGCACTTTGCAAGATCTGGACTTCTGTTTGGGAGGAGGAAAGGGAAGGGAAGTGAAGAACACTTACCTACACAACAGCACACCTAATGCCAGAACAGAGCAAATCTTGCACAGAGGTTCAGTTTTTCTTTAGTTGTTGTCATGCCGTTTTCTCCTGTCTGTACGGCTCCACATCAAAGGGAAGGACAAGCATGTCCCTGTGGCTATAATCACTGACCCACTGCTGGGAGATGATTAGAGGGTAACTTGAGCTGACTTTGAAAGTGGGCATGGGAAATTTGAAAAACTGGTAGCTGTATGTATTTGTTTCTCCAGGGTAGATTTTTTTTTCTCACCTTTCCCTCAGCTGGGTTTGTTTTGTAATCCCATGCATGGCTTGTGAATAGGTAACAACAGGGTTAGTGAATACTCAGAAGGGAATGAGGAAAGATTACCAAAGGACATCAATAGCACGACCTCAATAGTGCTATTTATCTACCAAACTTTCTGTTCATACCTGAACAGACATAGGAGGGGGGTGGTCTTTAAGGCTAAGATATCCTGCATTGAATGGATGCGTGGACTAGATGACATAATAAATCTTGACTCTTTTCCACCTCTAATTTTTACAAATCTTCAGGACCAGAATTGTCAGTCTTTGACCACAGTGTGAAATATCTCACGTGGTTCATTTTATAGGTCATTATTTTCTTCAGATTTGTTCTATTATAACTCTATGTATTACAAATACCCCTGAATGTAGCAATAAAATCTGAGCACCCACCAAGATCAGAGCTCATGGTGCTAAGCATACACATCATATGAGAGTCTGTACTCAGAAGAGCTTACAGTCTAAATACACCAACCAGACAAAGAGTGGTAGGAAAAGTAGAATTCCAATAGGTGCAAGTGACTTGCCTAAGGTTAAACAGGAGGTCAGTGGCATAGCTGAAAATAGAACCCAGGCCTTCTACTCCTAATGCCTTATGCACTAGTCCCAGACACCTGCTTGTAAAAATTTGCCACTTATCAACTATCTTCCAATATACATTTTATTATTTAAATTACAGAGTAATGTTTTATCCATGCAACAATTTTATTTTCACTTTAACTTCTTATAGCTGAATGCATCACAGCCTTTCATGGATTTGCTTTTCAAACAAATTCCCTGCAGTAAGTCTGTGCCTAATATCTAATGGCTAACAAATATTCATTTCTTTCAATCAAAGAGTGGCTAGAATTGTGCAAACATACAGTCTCCGGACAGAAATCTGGGTTCCAGTCCAATCTCTACCACAGACTTCCTGTGTAACTTTGTGCTTAGTCACTTGGTCTGCCGGCCTTGTACCCAATCTGTAATACTGTGATACTGATACTTCCTTTCTCCTTCCCTCTGTCTATTTAGTGTGCAAGCTCTTCAGGGTAGAGAATGTGCCTTCATATGTGAACGTGCAATGTTTAGCCCAATGGAACCATCTGAAGAGCACAATGGGATCTCCACTGGGGCTGCGAGGTGCAATTGAAACACATGTAAATAGTAGTGCTAACGTAATATAGATCATGCCCCAACATGAAAACCCAGGAAAAGGTCACAGGTTCAAATGTCTGTTTGATATTCAACTACCCTGATATTTCCATTAAAAAAACATAAGTTGCAGAGTTTTAATGCTAATTACTGAAAGCAGGAGCATGATAGCAGTAGTTAGATCCAGCCAAAGCGCAGGCAAAAGCACAGCAAGCTTCAACAACACTCCAATCCCTAGCAGAAATAATTGCCGTTATCCAGACCAGGACTTTTACTAAGAAGATTATATACTTACAATGCCAAATTGTGATTTTTCTGATGTACACAGATGTTCACTTGCAAAAATTGGTGGAAATATCAAAACGCATTTCGATTGTGGCCTAATTAGGATCTAAATTAAAGTCTTCAGTGATACAAACTAAACAATAGCTTCTTGTGTCTCCTGGTTCTTCAAAAGTTTCCCATGTGTCTATAAAAGTAACTTGCTCTGGTGCCTTCCCTTCTGTTCTTGGTCTTTTCTCTCCAATTTTACTCCCTGCATTATTGCCAGCAACTCTTTTTTCCTCTAGCACTTTCTCCAGCTTTCTAGATTAATCTATTGTCTCCCACATTCTTAAAAAAACAAACAAACAGCAAAACAACCACCTTCCTCTCTTGATCCTCCACTTTCCATGCCAGGATCTTATAACTGTTTATTTTATAGTCAAGTGTTTGAAGAAATATTTTATAGTCAAGTGTTTGAAGAAATATTTTATAGTCAAGTGATTGAAACAATCACCTCTCAGAGATTTCAATTAGGCTTCTGATCTGGTCATAGGACAATAACAATTTCCTCTGTAGCTGTGAAGGGCTGGTTTAAAATCTTCTACATACAAAGAAAATGATATAAAATAATTTTCTTTTTTAAATTGTTTTTTAGAAAAGATGAAAGAACTGTCTTGCCATATTCTTACTTCCACCCTTTTGCCTCGTCACTGTTCATCTTACTTATCAACATTCTAAACACCCCCAGCCAGGCTGTCAATGCCTTACTCAGGTTGAATTGTACCTTACACCATGAAGTCAAAGGGGATGCTGGTGGAATAAGATATTTGTGTTGTTTATTTGTACTAGTTCTCAAAAGCTTTCAACTGAGATCACAGCCCCATTGTTCTCAGCACTGTGCAAACTTGCAGTGAGAGACAGTGCCTGCCCCAAATTGCTTACAAGCTAGATAGGCAAGAGAGACAAAGGATGGGAGAAAAGAAACATTACTATCCGCTTCTTACAGCTTTGTGGTGCATTTCAAAACTGTGTGTGAATTTTTAAGGTGTTTCCTGGTCCCGTTTGCAGGCTAGAGGGCTCTGTAGGGAATCACATGATCAGAGTCAGTCTGTAAAGAGCCCAGCTAGAGCAAAGTGGGATGAGTTATGCTTCTATGCCTTAAGGAGCAAGCTCCTCCCCCTCACCCCTGCCTCTTTTTTTTTAGTTATTTTGTGTTAAAGTTCTGGATTTTTAGTATTAAAATGTTTTATGTTGCAACCTTCTTAAAAGAAGGTTTTATGTTTTTATTTAACTTCTATGTTTGTCTGCCGTGAGCATAACAAATTTCTCTTCCTGGACTTTTCCAAACTCTCCTTTCCAAGCTGCTTTGTTTAGTCTTTCCTCGTATTTTTCTTCCACTTTCTTGTTGATTGTATGTTTTTAGGTACAGCCCATATATGCTGCAGTCACTTGACAGGGACAGGCTGCATTCACCACAATATGAATGGTTGGATAAAATTTAGGAGCTTGAACAGGCTAGAGCTGGGGGTGACTTCCATCCTCCTAGCCAAAGGAGGGGAAAGTAACATTGCAGGAAGTAGTTGTGAAGCCTGCTGACTGCTCCTGGCTACTTCTAACTTAGGCTATACCAAGGATGTACGCAACTTCCCTCTACTCAAAAACAGTTCTCTTGCTAATATTCAGGAATTACCCAGAATCCTTCATTTTAAATTATCATTTTTTCCCTTTTATTCCAAAGAAAATAAAATTCAAGCTGCATAAAGCCTGTTAACAAATCAAACAAGCAACCCTGGTACTCAACAACTGTCAGGAATGGTCTCGATCATGGGTCAGCAACCTTTCAGAAGTGGTGTGCCAAGGCTTCATTTATTCACTCTGATTTAAGGTTTCTTGTGCCAGTAATACATTTTAATGTTTTTAGACTGTCTCTTTCTATAAGTCTATATAATATATAACGAAACTATTGTTGTATGTAAAGTAAATAAGGTTTTTTAAATGTTTAAGAAGCTAAATTTAAAATTAAATTAAAATACAGAGTCCCCCGGACTGGTGGCCAGAACCCAGACAGCGTGAGTGCCACTGAAAATTAGCTCACGTCCTGTCTTTGGCACGCGTGCCACAGGTTGCCTACCCCTAGTCTAGATAATACTTAGTCCTGCCATAAATGCAGAGGACTGGATTAGATGACCTCTCAAGGTTCCTTCCAGTTCTACAGTTCTATGGTTCAGTATTATCCTATTGCTATAACACCTCCTTCTTGGAAATAACATCTTTAGCTTAAAAAAAAAATAAAGCACCAAACCAGGCAATATTTACATCAACAAGGATCTACTAGTCTTCAACAAAGAGGGCTAGTATGCCAAAAATTTCTAGAATGCTAGAAGCTGAGGTCAAATGTCATAGGTCAAAGTGGTGATCTCAAAATATAAAAGGATCAGCTTCCTGCCATACCATCCCTCACATAAGGAAGTTCTAGTCCTGAGGAAGACCCTAGGTAAGTAGCTAGAGGGTATAAAGACTCATAGTAGATAAGAACTTTCTATCTACTGCTTTTGACCCTTTGCTCTTCTCCTTGAAAATGAACAAAACATGCAGTGTATGGACCATGCTGCCCTCCTGGGTGCCACCATCACTCTGCAAATATTTCTGGTCCCCTGCCTACCAAACCACTGTGTTATGTGAGCCTTCTCTGCAGCTCCTAGCATCTGAAACAGCTTTGCTGCATCAGTCTATGTTATCAAGTTATGCCTGAAAGCTTCTCTTTATCCACCTTACAAGGTTTTTATACCACTGTTTTCTGTAAGTCACACTACATATTCTCTTTCTTTTTTATATTCAATTTTAGGTTTTAATTTGGACGAAAGGCACTATGTTAATTAGAATTGAATTTTATTATTTCTCTCCAGAAATCCATCTGACCAGAGTTATATAAACAACAAATTTCTTGCATCATTTCCTTCCTTCTTTGAACAAACTACAGAGAAAAGAACATCAAGCTGAAAAATGCCTGCATGAAAAATATGTGCATTTCCATTTGAAATTTGTGCTCTCCATCACTGAATCGTAAAGATCTAAACTTGATCAGAATAAACTGAACTTGCACATTTCCAAATTCACTCCCAGGCCCTTAAACTGATTAAATGAATGTGGTGACTTTAATTCAAACCCTAGCAGAAGTAATAGTATAAAAGAGTTAAAATGGAGGACCTCTACTGGACAATATCCAAACCACAAACAGCCCACAGCACCTGCTTTCTACACAGTCTTTTGTTATAAAGTAGGATTTGTGCTATCAGTCCCCTTAATTGCTTGGTGCCACTAGGTCTGAGTTTGCAATGCAAATAGATTATCTTTATAAACACAAATATTCAATATTGTGGGAGGTCTGTGGAGAGTTAAATAGCAAAGTAATACTTCCAAGATGTTATGAGAAAATGCGGCATATAAGAAATTGGGCCTTCAGCGGGCTAAACTCTAAATGATATTTATCCTCCTCTTCTTATGCAAGTACATCCAAAGTTTACTTCTTCAAATTTATATTTCTCCTCTATCTCATAATATTATACTCTAATCCTCTACATTAATGTGATGCAAGATCTGCAATAATAATGGAAAACTTGGCAAACAATATAGGGTGCTGCTGCCTGGTTTAGAAGTTCTCTGCTAATACCTTTCAGATATACAGGATAGAAATGCTGTTGTACAAAATAGGCTTTGGGAAGAGGGTAATGAGATTTAAATTGAATTGTTTAATTTTCCTTTATTCTTTATTACAAGAACAAGGTATAAAAGTAGCTCTTATCATTCCAGCTCACATCTCTCCCTATCTTCCCTGTCTCTTTTCTTCTTACATGATATTAATTGTACCCTTTTAGAGGAATACATGGCAGTAGGAGAGAACTAAAAAGCTTTCTGTTAAACAGCAATCGTGGGGGCTGCTCAATGTATAAGTTTTTGTTTGATCCTCTAGAGATATTTTGGGAGGCAGTCATTGTTACCAGTGGGCCAGCATCTCTGAGCCAAACATTGGGGGAAGGTGTAGGAATCATGTTTTTCAGCCAGCATTATTTTACAAGGAACTACATTTCTGTGCTCTGCACAAAGCATTTCTAAAGAAGCCACACTCAACATATAGGGCACAATCTTGGAAGGTGCTGAGCATCCACAGCTCCCATTGGCTTCAAAGGGAATTTATAGATGCTCAACATTGCTCAGATTCAGAACATTAATCTTATGTGACCACTAGGAATGAGAGAGAAAATGTACAATTAAATTAGGAGCATTCTTAATTTTCTGTACCCACAGTCTGCTTGATTTTTAACAGTAATTTGCTTGATGGTTTTCAATGATAAGGAGGAAGGAGGAAATCAGTGCTAGTTTTTAAAGGAAGTAATCACTAAAGAGGAACAGAAAGGATAAAATTTAGAGAGAGAAAATATTCTTTGGAAATGAGTTCTGTTAGTCTGTGTAATAGTTTCCCCAGTTGAGTGTTGGAATCTTCTTCTCCTGAGTCATTTAAAACTTAGTTTTGAATGACTACTCAAAATAATTTAAGAAGCAATCGGTACATGTGCTAATAGGTCTCTTTCAAACTAATTTTCTGAGATTCAGCTAAAAATACAGAAAATCTACTGATTGCAGATTTATGTATAGAGTTGTTTTGTATTGTTCATTTGTACTACCCTTGGGGTCATTACTAAAACTTGGGTCCCATTGTGTTGGAGTCTGTATGAACACACGGTAAGGGAAATATTCTACTTCAAAGAGTTTATTATCTAAATAGACAAAATAGTGGGTGGGACAGAAAATGAATCTGTGCCTATTTTACAGATGGGGAATAGAGGCACAAAGCACAAACTTCCCCAGGATACCTGCCTCACACTGCAAGTCTGTGGCAGAGCCAGGAATTGAACCCAGATCTCTGAGTCCCAGTCAGGGCCTTAATAACAAAAATGCCTCTCCTATTTTCTTAGCTTTTTTAATGCTATTTCTGTTGCATGGATGGTCAGGCAGTTTACAGAACTTCTGTGGAATAATCTCTTCAAAAGTTCTTTAACTCCAGCATTCAAGACGTGCCAGAATGTCTTGGAACACTCTTCCAGTACTTTTCCGGGGAACCAGAATGCCATCCCAATACTCTTTTGGGGAGCTGGAATGGTGTGTTCCAGTACTTCTTGTAAATACTTCTGGTACAATGCCATTCTGGGACTTTTAATATATATATATTTTTAGAACTTGGGGCACTGTTTAACTCTGAACAATATTTAATTTTAGCGCTCCAGCATGGAATTACATGTTTCATAACCTGAAAAGTCATTTTGACTTCTCTTTACTAGGTCCTATTTATAGAATCTTCTAAGGAAAGAGGGAAAGGGCACAATAAACACCATTATGAAGTTGAAACTCATTTTAGAAAGATTCGATAAAATGGGTAAAACAGTATACTTGTGTTTCATGGACTTCCAGAAAGCATTTGACAGAATCTACCATTACAAATTGTTCAACACATCTAGACCTGTAGGGATTGATGAATATGAACTTCATGTAATAAAACAATTATACTGGAATCAGAAGCCAATTATAATGGGAGATGAAAATGAAAATCTAATAGAGGTCAAGAGAGGAGTGAGAAAAGGTTGTATAATGTCACTATAATGACTTTATTCAACATTTATAGTGGTCATTTGATTAAATTAATCAAAGGAAGTAAAGAAGGTATTAAGATGAATGGAAAATAGGCAAATAACATTCACTATGAAGATGGCTGTTGGCTGATTTAGAAAGTCTGACAAAGGTGGTGGAGGTTCTATATGAACGTGGCAACAAATATTAATCTAAGAGTTAAATGTGGACAAGACAAAAATGATGGTGATGGTCACACCGTCTGGAGTGACTCATGACAGTGAGTGCCAACCTCAGGGCACACTGTCAAAAGCAGGGCAGACACTCCAAACTCGTGGTATATTCTAGAATTAGATTTCACCAGTCCAGTAACAAATGTGAACTCCTGGATCACTATTTCAGTCTTACCAGTAACAGTCTCCTTGGGCTCTCTAGTCTATCTTTCTGCCCAGGCAAGCTGGACTTAGCGAAGAATGATTATTTACAACAAAAATCACACCACATTCAGGTTGCTTTCAGTCCCAAGAGATCAGTCACTTATCCCAGATCAGTTGGTACCCTAGACCTTACATCAAAAACAATGCCTGTATCCAATTCTGTAATATACTAAGTAAAGGTTTATTAACTAGGAAAAATAAATAATAATTATTTACTGGTTAAATCAAGCAAGCTTATAACACAAATGAGTTGAAGTCTGAATCCTAAGAGCGACAGAGTTAATAGTGATTTCCCAATTCAAAATATCTTTTTTTCAGGGCTAACCCATGCCAAGCAGCATGGTGATCTCCATGCTTATGTTTAGGAAACCTCACGCCTCAGAGGCCACACAACATCAAAGAGATACTGTTTCTCCTTGTCAAGGATTTTTATCCATCCTCTCCAGAGTCCAAAACTGATGGGATGAGTTCATGCATAGGTCTCCCCTTCTTGGAGGGAGTTAGGAATGCAAACAACAAAGTTTCTGTCTTTTGATGCTACACCATGCGTCAGTTGCTTTCACTGGTCATTCTTGTATGCAGGGTGAGTGCTTTACCTTAATTAATGCTTCTTTTCCTGTTTGTTGAGTTACACAATTACAGAGGTTTACAATGCAAGCACTCAGTATAACTATATCATAGACTATAGAAATTATAAGTGAGATCAATACATGCAGTATCCCACATGCATTTTATAAACACTAAACACATTTTTATCAGCTTAACATCCAACACTTATTTTGATAATGATAACATACAGGTAAACAAGACTGGTTTCAAGCTATGTACTTGTAAGTGTTCAATAAGGCCTTGACCTGAGCTGCCATCAGGTCATCCAGCTAAAGACTAACACTAAATTCCAACTCTTAAAAACTTAAATTTGGCCTGTGTTAAATTTATGGCAATGAAACATAGACGTTCAAACAATCAATAATAAAGACATTACAATCCTCTGAATTATGGTGTGATAGAAGAATTCTGAAAATCTCATAGATAGACAACATAACCAAAAGCATCAAAGAATCCTGTGGCACCTTATAGACTAGCAGACGTTTTGGAGCATGAGCTTTCGGGGGTGAATACCCACTTCGTCAGATGCATCCAACGAAGTGGGTATTCACCCACGAAAGCTCATGCTCCAAAACGTCTGTTAGTCTATAAGGTGCCACAGGATTCTTTGCTGCTTTTACAGATCCAGACTAACACGGCTACCCCTCTGATACTTGACATAACCAAAGAAAAGGTATTGGAGATTATTGAGAGTCAGCAAACACTAGTCAGAGATCTTATGAAAAGAAAAATTTGATTTCCAAGGCACATTTTAAGAGGTTCAGCGGGTGAGGCACTGGGCAGGAAAGTTAATGGAAACAGAACAAGAGGCAGGAAAAGATGATCTTGGATCCTGTATGGATCAAAAGAACTATTCATCCACAAAAAGATTAGAAGAGGATCATACTGAAAGGGTTACCATGCAAACCTCCAGTAATGGAGATGCCACATAATCAGGAAAAGGGTCAGTACTACTTGGGGCTTGTCTACACTTACAGCGCTGCAGTGACACCATTGCAGAGCTTAGTGAAGATGCTACCTCTCCCATCAGTGAAGGCACTTTCCCCCCATCTCCCCGAGAAGCCCCGCCATCAACATAGCGCTGTCTACAACACGGGTTAGGTAGGTATAACTCTGTCGCTCAGGGTTGTGGATTTTCCATAGTTTGTTATGTAGACCAAGCCTTTGTCTGTCATTACAGTCTTTTCTAAGACTTGGTTTTCAGCTAAAATATATCTGCTTTCTAACCTTGAATTAAACTATGCTTGTTCATACAACCTATTTCTTTAAGTTGCTTTCTATGTATCATTATCTACCTTAGCACTGCAACAGTCAGACTCCTCAAAAACATTTAATAGAAAATGAAGGAGTTCACATTTAAAAAAAAATAAGAAAGAACAAGAATTGATCATTTAGATAATAATCATTTAAAGAGCCTTCTATTTTCATTTTGCTTTAGAGTCAAATCAGTTACTGAAAACTTGATGGAAAAAAATGTTTCCTTATAGCATGATAGGAGTTTATAATGATTATATATTTTAGACATATTATAGGATCACATTCTGTAGTGTTTACTGACTGATATTTAAACATACTTTTCTTGCTCTTTGCACTTTTTATCAACTTGGCTACAGGCTATGGCTTTTACGTTTGCAGATTTTGGCTACAGTAGAAAGGTTTAATTAGGCACATATAATTTTCCCAAGAGTGTAATTAAAACGGAGACTAAATTGCTCAGGATAATACCTATTGACTTTGTTTAACAAACTCTGAATCAGAGTCTTGATCAAGGAAAAATAGCCTTGAGGTGTTTGTATTCAGGAGTGAACAACTGACAATTATATCATGGATCCTGTACATCTTTCTTTCCAACAGAAGGGATGGGCAAATTGGCCAGACTCATTCTGTTTTCTGCATGAAACATTTGGAGCAAATTAAATCTTGCAGCTGTACAATGAAAAGTAAGACAAATGCTCAAAAACTTGCCAGTGTTTTTAAAAAAGAGAGAAAATGGCATATGATTTGAAACTGAGCCAGTTTGTTCTAGTACATTTATTCATGTCTAGCCATGCAAGTCATGCAAGGTACTTATCTTCTCTCTCCCCCACCCCATGGATGTTTCTTACATTGTTTGAAATTAACAAAACTGACCACACCCTACTCTTTCTATATTTAACTAGACAAATATTTGTACAATCTTGGGACCAATAAACCATAAGGTCAATGCAGCAATTAAATCAAGACGAGTGAAGTCATAAAAACCCCCTGTTTTTCATACAGTTCACAACAGTTTTCATTGTTGTCTGTTTCCCTATATATTTTTATGTAAAACAAATATAAAATTGTAGCCAACACAGTAGCTATGTTTTAGTGAAGTGTCTTTAGACTGCACTTACAGATTTCTGGAATTCAGTATACATGCAGGATATTTGATTATAAATGGTTAGTCTCAGACAGCCTTGAGAAAAACCATGGAAGACAGTAGGTCCATTAATGGCTATTAGCCACTATGGGCAGGAATGATGTCCCTATCCTCTGTTTGTCAGAATCTGGGAATGGCTGACAGGGGATGGATCACTTGATGATTACCTGTTCTGTTCATTCCCTCTGGGGGAGCTGGCATTGGCCACAGTCGGAAGACAGGATACTGGGCTAGATGGACCTTTGGCCTGACCCAGTATAGCTGTTCTTATGTAACCAGTAGATTAACACATTAGCCTTATCTGCCCTAGGAAAAGGAGCCAGTGCTAAAAATGGGTGTCAGGCATGGGTGCAGACGAACCAGTGCTGGGCATGATTTAACTGTAAATTTAGCCAAAGACGAGCAGTGTTTGACACCATTTTAGAAATGGTGTTTAAAACTGCTAGAGATTGTTTGTCCTAGGGGATATTGGCAAAAAAAAAATCCCACTATTGCTCCCACATGAAGGGAGTTAGCAATAATGGGGCCTAAGTTTAAATCTTTTTTTTTCTGAAATGGTGTTGAATCTATTTTGTTCTTGGCTATACTTGCAGTCAAAGAATGTTCAGTCCCGGATTGCACCTCTTCCTGTCATCTGTCAGCAACAAACAAAATAACTTTTCCTAGTGTAGACAATCTATTTTGGATCCTTCCAGTGAAGGGCTGAGTGACTCCTGAATTTAGTAGTTTTTAAAGACAATCGTGATTTTGATAAAGGAGCCTTTAAGGCCCAGTTGAGCCACTTGTACTCACATTCTATAGTAGAATCATAGAATATCAGGGTCGGAAGGGACCTCAGGAGGTCATCTAGTCCAACCACCTGCTCAAAGCAGGACTAATCCCCAACTAAATCATCCCAGCCAGGGCTATGTCACCCTATTCTGTACAATCAAACTGATTTCAAGGCCTTCCTCTACACTTTACCTTCACCAGCTTGACGCGTGTAGACAAGGCACATTACCTTTAATAATTGACTTTTACAACGTTAGCACATTAGTCTTCAATTCAGGCTTCATAAATGTCAAAAGAGAGTGAGGAGTGCAGAGGGGAGCGATCAGTTGTGCTCCATGTCTATTGAGGGTAGGACAAAATAATCAGTTTAATCTGCAGCAAGGGAGAAATTGATAAGATATTAGGAAAAACTTTCTAACTATCAGGGTAGTTAATTACTGGCACAGGTTACTTAGACAGGTTGTGGAATCCACAGCCTTGGAGGTTCTTAAGAACTGGCTAGACAAACACCAGGCAGGGATGGTCTAGGTATACTTAATCCTGCCTCAGTGCAGGGGGCTGGACTAGATTATGTCTTGAGGTCCTTTCCAGCCCTATGTTGCTATGATTCTATGATTAGTGAACACATATTAACATCAGACTTTAGATCCTAGATTGGATAAGGTCCACTAGTGTCCCTTCCTGCTTCTTCTGTGCCCAGTCCTGTGGTTCCCTTTTAGCAGCACTGTCCTGAGGCACTCCAGCTTCTATACTATCCTTGAAATGTATGCAAGAGTTTCAGAGAATGAACAATGTCCCTTCTATTGCCCCTTGCACTCCTATTGCTCCCAAGCCTCAGGCAGGGGGTTTAAGGAGGGAAGATGGATGTTCCTCTAATGTTACTGCTTCCCAGCCCTGTGAAGAGATATGGAGCGACCATGTAAATGTCCAGGCAGAGAAAGGGGTGCCCTCCCTCCACAAGTTCCTGATATTTCCAAACTCTGGCACATCCTTGGCTCCTGTTACTGTCTGGCTCCAGGCAGGGAAAGTGGACACCCTTCTGGCCCCAGACTCAGCAGCAGCTCTGCTGCTGTTATGCTGGTAAAAAAATCTATGTTTTTAATCTTATGTGTTACTTGTAACAATAGCAGGTAAAAGATTTTCAAATGTGATATTTTTTTCCTGGTAGACAATATCCCTTTAAATATTTCTAACTCCATAAGATACATGAATTTAATTTATTGTGCAAGGACAGTACTTTTTGTTCTCTGCCACCTGCTGTTTCATTATATGTCTGCTAGAAAGCTTTCAGAATTCATTTTCATTTCACTGTGTGGGTGTCATTTTTAGTTAAGTATGAAACAGGCTGTTGCAAGATTTTATCCTGTTCCTTGCAAGGTGTGGAAACACAGAGTCTGTGCACTTGGTTTCCTTTTCTTAGTGAGAGAAGAGCAGATAGGTAAATGGTAATTAAAAGAGACTGCTTCTGTTTAAAAGTTAACTTGAACCAAGGAATCACTGAACTAGTTTTATAGCTTGCTGCATATTTTGTGTTTGATACTCATTTTTCAATACCCAGCAGTGCTGATCCTGTTACCGTAAATTGACAAATGTTATTTTCACCTAGTGCAATATTGCTAGCATAGGGGCTGACTCTGTGGGAAGGGGAAAAAAATTGGCGGCTGCTGAGCACCCACTGGCAGACATCCTGGACAGCGACTCTCTCTCCCCCCAGCACCTCCTGCTGACCCTGCTAATCAGCACCTCCCGGTCTCTCCCAGTGCCTCTCACCCACTGTGATTAACTGTTTTGCGGCATGCAGGAGACACTGGTAGGGGGGGAGCAGGAGGAGCAAAGGTCGGGGGTGGAATGAGGTGGAGGTGGAGTGGGGGAAGAGAGGGTGGAAGAGGCTGGGCGGGGTGGGGCCTTGGGGAAAGTGGTGGAGTGGGGGCTGGGCCTGGGCCAGAGCGGGGGTCGAGCACCCCCTCGGGCTCATTAGAATGTCACCACCTCTGATTGCTAGTACAGATAAAAGAAAATTAACCACTTAAAAACACTCACTTAGGGTGAAACTCATTCTGCTCACCCAGTGGGTTGATGCACAAGACTGCAGAAAAGTTGGATAGTTGGTATCCATCCCTGAATGCAGGTGACTATGCAGCACTGACTTTGCAGCTACTATCCATTCTATGAGTTGGACTGAAGTTGCAGCCCCTTCATACCAACTGTGTGGGTGGTTGTGTCCTCTGGATCTATTTAAATGCAGATCCTATGGCCTTAGGACATCACCATTCCGGTCTTCCAATGACTACCTATGTGGGGCCCACGTAGTCACACTTTCCATGGGATGTAGCAGGTGCACAGACACCCTGGCCTAGTTAGCTCTTCATCTGTGGTCCTTCCATGCAGCCCCTAGGTGGGGCTGAAATTGTACAGAGGGGCATGTACTGGCCCTTCATGCCACAATTGAATTTCACCCCTAATCACCTGTTCAACATTAAGTTGCACCATAAGCATGAGAATCAGGAATTAGCTCAGTGTTTACTTATAGGTAACAGCAAAATTAATTGTAGCTTATATCTGAAAATATTTAACCAATTGAAAAAGACTAAATCAACCAAAAGTGACTGATAGTTGCTTTGTTTGATCAACTTGGGAGCATAGTAGTATGGTTTGACTAATTTTCTGAGGAACTATATCGTAGAACGTCTCTTTTTAAATTACATTTAATAGCAGAGAGCAGACATAAATGAATTCAGTATCTGGTGGCACTTTGAATGTAATGTTTTCAACTGTGAAACCTTTGTGATTGAATGGGTGTAATTGTACAGAGGGATACATAAGCAGCTACAGAAACATGGATTTGTATGAAGATACACGTGTATTTGTAACCCTATTATTCCGGTCACAGAATGTAATTTATACTTGTGGAATCTGTGAAGCTCAAACTTTTCCTTGTCTTTCCCAAAAGTTTGGACAATTTTGGCAAAAGCAAATGTATGTTGACCAACTTTTCATCTTTAAAGACAGGGGACTTTTATCACTAAGCAAACTTATTATTATTCAGACAATTTTATTATTTTTCTCTTTTTATTACGAACCAATATTTGGATAGAGAACTAATGTTGAAGGATTCATCTCCTATAATCTCCTACTTTGGTTATATCTTGTTTATTATCTTCTTTTAGTTAATGCAACACTGAATTGTTACCATTCATCTCTGGAAACAAACATCCAATCTTTTCCTACATCACAAATGAAAATGGATGTGGAGATCTCATGTAAGTCTGTTCACATCCCAACCCACTATGCTGTCTGGCATGATTTGCAGTTTTGCTTATGAGAAACCCAGGCCTGATGCAATAGAAGTTGTGCAGATCTGAATTAAGGTGCATGGGTAGAGATTTATGGGAAATTTGTACAGTGCCTGCCTGCATTATTCTGGTGTCAAGCCAATGCTCATAATCCTTCACTTTCATAACACTATATTCACTCACATTTTCACACTAATGTTCATCCCATAGCGAGAGCGGTTTGAATATGTTTTACCCAAGTTTGTCTCAGCATGTTCAATATGTTCAAATTTATTTTATTAAATTCCCCTTTTTAGTCATGAATTTATTTCTTTTTACTTTGATTTATTTTCTTTGTCTAACTTCAGTTTAACTAAAATGTTCTTTTCTGTTCAGAATTGTATATCTGTAAACACATATGTTCTTTTATTTATACTTTTTCATTTTCAACTGCAATCCCAGATAATTCAGTAGCTCTAGTGCCATTAATAAAGTTTGAAACAAAAATTATATACTAAATTTCATTATGCATTTTTCATGTTTCCAGTTGAATTGTGCTTTGACATACCTTGTTCTGCTAATCATAGGTTACAGCCTTCAATATTCTGTATTGACAGTTGCTTGATTTAATAAATAATTGTGACATCTCCTAGTGGATTGCACCTTTTTCTGCAACTAGTTCCATTGACTACGGTTGGGAGTATTTGGGCCTCATGCGTGACTGTATTAGACTCTGTTCCCAAGTAACTTGCTTATTTCTTCAAATAGAGTTTCACAGTCTGTTTGCTTTAATGTATTGTCAGAAGATACTCACACGGTGACGACTGGGGTCTTAGAACCTATGTAAAACAAATAAATTCTATTATATGGACATAATTTCAGACTGTAATTTCATTTTTTATTTCATTAGTTTTGTGTTTCACAACACATTTGGTGTTTTAATTGTCTTTGAAGCATTTAAACTCAAATGAAATTATTATAGCAGCTACCATTATTATAACACCCTGTTTTCACTCAGAACTGTTTGAAATTTTACTGTTTGGCCTGAAGATTTCTTTCAGTCTCTCTCTCTCTCACACACACACACACCCCTCCCTCTCCCCCTCTCTCCCTCCCTCCAGAGGGTCTGGAAGGAAAATGATGGCAGTAAAATTAGGGCAATAGACATGATACAAAAATGTGGATAAATAGCTAAAAGGATAGATTGTTGAAGAAATCCTTTGAATTATGAGAAAAATATTTTACAAAATTATCAAGTGGACTAATTGCTGAGTGAGGTACTGCTAAGACGGAGTAAGTGTGGCAGAATCTTTGAAGAAAGTATTTGCTGTAACCCGACTGGACTCAATATTTCTGAGGAATTGACAGGAGATACTTGTGTGCGCACACACACACAAGTGATATTTAAGAGGAGAAACACAAACTCATAGACAGGCCCACCTCATCAAAGACTGATTCTGCGCTGCATAGGGGACTGAAGCAGCCTTCAGGGTAATTTTAAGAGCCCTGGGAGGCTGTTTAAGTTATGGTAGCTGGTCCCCAGCTTACTAGGGGAGGTGGCGCTGGCCAGCATCTCCAAAGCCCTATGTCCTGCAGCTTCTTTACATCACTCTGGCCTTTTACCCAGCAATAAATGGGCTAGAATCGGGGTGAGACTCTCACTCCTATTCCTTCTACTTTTTGTTCAAACAGATCTGCTTTGGAAAGAAGGTTTCATAATTAAACTGTTATTTAGATTTAAAAAAAAATGAAGCTCTTTAAATAAAAAGCAATTGAGAATGAAAATGAAACATAATAAAAAGGCAGCCAAACAGTTAGTAACGGTCCCCTCCAAAAAAACAAAACAAAACACACACACACCAAGGAAAGAGGAACAAACAGAATCTGATCCTGAAGTCCAGTGTAATTTGCAGTGACAGTACAGAGAACTCTTGAAAAAGTTGTGATTATTGGTTCATAAAACATCCATGGCAAAGTCTAATGTTCATTAAAGCTTTCATCTTGCAAATTTTAAAGCAATGTGAACTTTGGGCTTTGTTAATTCACCTTAACATGACAAAATACCATTTAATAGCACAAACCTTGCTTAGTTTCTGTGAATTACACTTCAGGCTTCCAAAATTGTGGGCCTGGTTTTTAAAGGGTCTCAATTCTACCCCCAAATTAGCATGCTCAAACAACATATATGCCAAAATATCAAGTAGCTAGATACTGAACTACTTAGTTTGTACACTAATGGAAGTTGGGAGAATTAATGACTTTGTATGGAAAATGACTGACTCAAATTTAAGGGAAGTTTTTGAAAAGTGGGCCAAATCTTGCCCCATTATCAGGCCACTCATCCTCTAGAAGACATCTGATAGAAAGTGGTAGATCCTTGAAGCCTAGAGGGAAGAGTGCAGCTTTGGGGTTCTGAGAAGATTTGGGAGTTTAAGCAAGTATAGATTTTCTTTTAGAGCTTCAGGTTCTGTAGAACATACTCTTCCAAGTGAACATGTTTTGTACAAGAACCAGTCTCTGCAGGGTTTGTAAATCCATAATAAAGGTGTGACATCCTGAGGCAAGATCAAAAATGAAGATATTTGTAGTCAGTCCCAGCAGCTGCCTCCATCAGCACTGATTCAATTTAAGTGGCTTTTGTGGTATGGACATGTTGTTAGAATGGAACGCCAATGAATTATGAAGTGTGTTTACCAACAAATGCCACCATATGGCCAAAGATCACCTGGTCGCCAAAACTTCAGTGATGCAATCAGATTGCCAATGATGGACATAAATTGAACATCCAGCCAGACTACCTTCAGGATCTAGCTAGAGATCGATCCAGATGGTGCTTGATCTTCAAGAAGGCTAGATCACTTTGGGATTTGCCATGATGTTGGTCCTAAGACAGTCTATTTAGAAAAGTGTTTTTGAAAAGAAAAAGTAAAGCAAGACAACATTTAATTGGTTTTTCTAACTCAGAGCTCCCATGATTCATGAACCTTAGCAGGTAGTGGAACAATTAACATAAATTGTGCCTTTTTTAACTGGACCATTTCAGAGACCTTTCGGAGATGGCTGAATTTATAGAAGTCACCTTTTTATAGAGTAAATTTTTTTTCTAATTTGGTCTTTTTGCACATATGGAAAGGTGTCAAGTTGGATTGACAGTGTCACTCAAAAGAGACCAACAGTTGGTGAAAAAGTTAAAAAATTAAAATATGCCCTGTAGAGACAAAGGTAAGAAAGCAAGAGTATTATTAAGAATAAAAAGCAAGTTACCAAAGCATGGGCTGCTTTTGCTTACTTGATGAAGATTGTTAAAATCTAAGCCGAACAGGCACACTGTCTGCTTTGCATTTGATGTGATGTTTTGGCATAAAAAAAGATAATTTTAAAATATGATTTTTGTTAATGGATTCTGGTGAAATAAAACAACTGCTTTCATTTCCTCTGGTTACTATTTATCTTACTGTCTGAAATGCAACTGGCTTAACATAATTTCAGGATTATATACACTTTGTACCAAAAGCAAAGAAAAAGCTTAAACTATAGCTACAATACCCAATTAAAATATAGCCATAATGAGCCTGATTCTGAACCCAGACTGTGTTTTAGACTACTTATGTAACTCCATGGCTTTTAGTGGAGTTACACCTGATTTACATCAACATTTCCATTGTCCTCCACTCTCCAGCAGCTGGAGGCTTACTACAGTATATAGTGAGATAGATTGAATTGGGGTCTAGGCATGATGTGGATACGATTAGTGAGGATCATTTTCAGAGAGCTTTTATTATGTAACTAAATCTACCATCAAGTATCAGAGGGGTAGCCGTGTTAGTCACTTTTCATAAATCTACCATGTCAGCAACAGGATGTCAAAATCATATGAACCCAAAGATAAGAATCTAGACATTTCATTTAATCAAGTAAAATATTAGTTTCTAGAATATAAACACTGACCAGAACTTTAATTATGCCGTAATACAAGCTGTATTATAATACCCTGTATTGACCCACTGTTATATTCTCATCATGTGGCATTGTGTTGAACAAGGATTAGATAGTAACTGAGCAAAGGTGAACAGGGTTCCTCATGAATAAAGAATAATAAACAAAAGAAATAAAAAATAATCCATACACAATCATGGTATTAACATGTTTTAAATTTCACATTTATTTACACTACTTACTATTATGTTGTCCATTTAGGGCCTGATCCTACAATTTGCTAGCAGGGATTTCTCCACCCAAGTGGATCCCACAGGGATCAAGGCCTTAGGCTGCATGCCTTTTGAACATGGGACATTGTCTTCCAAATGCAAAAGCCTCATACCTTGGAAAAATAATGTTATAGGATGGGTTAAATCTCATTGAAGCTGATGGGTCTGCCTTTCAGAACACGTATAAAAATCAGTTGAGCTCCTTTATGGAACCAGACAGCTGAAACAATATATGCATCACTCAAAACACAGGCACATAGCAAGGCTTAAATAGAAACTGAACCATGCGGCCCAAAGAGTTTCCCTGAAGACCGATATAACAAATGCTGGGGCTAGGTCATTGATTGGTGAAGCTGTGTGTGTCTGGTGTTTTCTGAGAGAACCAGTAAGAAACGCTGCAGAAACAGACACACAGAACAACCACAAAATCAAGAGGACAGCTAGAGAAAGCACTGGGAGTGTGTCACTGAGAAAATATCAAGAGAGAGGCTTTTGGGGTACAGTGCTGGCTGAAAAGAGGATTGGAGCTGCAAACAGATAATAGTCTCCTTTGTTTGATTCCTACTGTGTTCAGGGGAAGAGGACTTTGTATGTTCTCTGTAAATAAACAGCATTGCATCAAGGAAATCCCTGATTCCATCATCAATGTCTCCTCCTAATGGAAACATTCTATACGGCCATGGTAGCGCTGCCACCAACCAGGAATTCCAGTGCCTGGTACACTCTGGTCCCCACAAAACCTTGGCCGGGGACCCCCAAGACCCAGACCCTCTGGATCTTAACACAAGGAAAGTAAACTCTTTCCCTCACCGTTGTCTCTCCCAGGCTTCCCCTCCCTGGGTTACCCTGGAAGATCACTGTGATTTAAACTCCTTGAACCTAAAACAGAGAGGAAAATCCACCTTCCCCCCTCCTTCTCTCTCCCCCTCCCAGACTCTTCCTGAGAGAAGAAGTAATCCTAACACAGAGAGAAATTAGCCTCTCTCTCCCCCTTCCCTCATTTCTCCCCACCAATTCCCTGGTGAATCCAGACCCCGTCCCCTGGGGTCTCACCAGAATAAAAAAACAATCAGGTTCTTAAACAAGAAAAGCTTTTAATTAAAGAGAGAAAAACAGTAAAAATTATCTTTGTAAATTTAAGATGGAGTAGGTACAGGGTCTTTCAGCTATAGACACTGGGAATACCCTCCCAGCCTAAGTATACAAGTACAAATTAAAATCCTTTCAGCAAAATTTAAATTTGAACTCCTTCCAGCCAAATACACATTTGAACTCCTTCCAACCAAATACACATTTGCAAATAAAGAAAACAACCATAAGCCTAACTCGCTTTATCTACCTAGTACTCACTATTCTGAACTTATAAGAGCCTGTATCGGAGAGATTGGAGAGAAACCTGGTTGCACGTCTGGTCCCTCTGAGCCCCCAGAGTGAACAACAACCAAAGTCTAACAGCACACACATAACTTCCCTCCCTCAAGATTTGAAAGTATCCTGTCCTCTGATTGGTCCTCTGGTCAGGTGACAGCAGGCTCACTGTTCTTGTTAACCCTTTCCAGGCAAAGAGATATGAAGCACTTTTGTTCTATTAACTCTTACTTATCTGTTTATGACACGCCCCCCAAATCGCTAACAGTGTGGAACCACACTGGCAGTGATTTCTCCCTGGAACTCTAGAATAAACAGATCAATAAACACATGCACCCTTACATATGGTACTAATTATGTACAACTACAAGATTCTTCACATTGTAAGGACAATTTTTAACCAGTTGATTTTGGGAAACTTTCACGGGAGAGGGCATCAACTCCTTGATTTGCTGCCACTGCAGACGTTCCCGGGTTGTGGAGAGGTTCACCTCTTTCACGCCACCGTTACTGTTCCCTTTGTAGTAGACACCGTCAGGCCACTCAGCATCATCTCCTCCCTGGGCTGTAAACTGACAAACCTGCAAGTCTCTGGAATAAAAGGACTTGAGAGAATTAACGTGGTACACTCTGGGCTTTAGGGAGGAATTGGGAAATGCTATGAGGTAGTTAACAGCTCCCAGGCGCTCTTGGACCGTGAATGGCCCTTCCCATGATGCTCCCATTTTATGGGCCTGTTGCACCTTCAAGACCATAACCTGGTCTCCTACCTTGAAGGAACGCTCTCTGGTATGTCTATCATACTAGGCTTTTTGCTCTTTCTGAGCATCCCCTAGGTTTTTTTTAGCAAGGGCTAACGAGTGTCGGAGGGTGTTTTGTAGGTTGCTTATAAAGTCCAGAATGTTAGTTCCTGGAGAGGGTGTAAACCCCTCCCATTGCTGCTTCACCAACTGTAATGGCCCTTTAACCTCGTGGCCATACACAAGCTCAAACAGTGAAAACCCTAAACTGGGATGTGGTACAGCCCTGTAGGCAAAGAGCAACTGCTGCAACACTAGGTCCCAGTCATTGGAGTGTTCATTGACGAATTTACGTATCATGGCCCCCAAAGTTCCATTAAACCTTTCCACCAGGCCATTGGTTTGATGGTGGTACGGGGTGGCAACTAAGTGATTCACCCCATGAGTTTTCCACAGTTCTTTCATGGTCCCTGCCAGGAAATTAGTCCCTGAATCCGTAAGGATATCGGAGGGCCAACCTACCCTGGCAAAAATGTCTGTTAGGACCTGGCACACAGTTTTAGCCCTGGTGTTGCCTAGTGCTACTGCTTCCAGCCATCGGGTAGCAAAGTCCACAAAAGTCAGTATGTACTGCTTTCCTCTGGGTGTCTTTTTTGGGAAAGGACCAAGAATATCCACAGCTACTCGCTGAAATGGGACCTCAATTATGAGGAGTGGCTGGAGAGGGGCCTTGACCTGGTCTTGGGGCTTTTCCACTCTTTGGCATACCTCACAAGACCGGACATACTTGGCAACATCCTTGCCCATCCCCTCTCAGTGGAAGGACTTCCCCAACCTGTCTTTGGTTCTGTTCACCCCAGCATGGCCACTGGGATGATCATGGGCTAAGCTTAAGAGCTTCCCTCGGTACTTAGTTGGAACCACCAACTGTTTTTGTGGATGCCAGTCTTCCCAGTGTCCACCAGAAAGAGTCTCCTTATATAAAAGGCCTTGTTCTATAACAAGCCGGGATCGGTTAGAAGAGCTGAGAGGTGGTGGGGTGCTCCGTGCCACCGCCCAAGCTTTTTGAAGGCTGTCATCTGCTTCCTGCTCAGTCTGGAACTGTTTCATGGAGGCTGGAGACACCAGTTCTTCCTTAGATTGTGGACTTGGGCTTGGTCCTTCAGGAAGTGATGTAGGTGATGGGATTGTTTTCATGGCGGGTGAACCGCTGTCCGCTGGTGCACCAGGTGGTATTTCAGGCTCTGGCTGAGCCTCTTGGGTATGGTTGTCTGCTACTTCTGCCAGTTCAGGCTCGCTGGCGCCCTCTGGCATTAGGGTTGAAGATGCATTTGCAAGCGCTGGTGTCAGTGCTGTCAATGGTTCTGGTGTTGGTTGCATTTCCAGGTCTGGGTCTGGGACTGGAGGTACTGTGGCTGTTGCAGTCATAGGCAGGGGATCCAGGTCCACTACATCTGTCTGGGTCTTTGCTAACACAGATGGGGCCTCTGTGGATGGTTCAGGAACAGGGATGGGGCTGGAGGCTTGCCTGGCTTGGCTGCGTGTAACCATTCCCACCCTCTTGGCCCACTTTACCTGGTTGGCCAAGTCTTCCCCCAGTAGCATGGGGATGGAATAATTGTCGTAGACTGCAAAAGTCCACATTCCTGACCAGTCTTTGTACTGGACAGGCAGTTCAACTGTGGGCAAGTCTACAGCTTGTGACATGAAGGGGTAGATTGTCACTTGGGCCTTTGGGTTGATGAATTTGGGGTCCACTAAGGATTGGTGGATAACTGACACTTGTGCCCCCGTGTCTCTCCACGCGATAACCTTCTTTCCACTCACTCTCAAAGTTTCCCTTCGCTCTGAGGGTATTTGAGAGGCATCTGCGCCTGGGGATCTTTGGTGTGATGGTGGTGTAATGAACTGCACTCGGTTGGGGTTCTTGGGGCAGTTGGCCTTTATATGTCCCAGTTCATTACACTTGAAGCATCGTCCAGCTGACTGGTCACTGGGCCGAGGTGGGTTACTGGAGATTGGTGAGGTGAGAGAATAGGGAGTCGGCGGCTTTCCTTGGGTTGTAGGTGGGGACTTGGGTTGCCCTCGGGTATAGGGTTTATCATCAGTGTGACCCTTGTGATATTCACTCCCCTTGATAGTAGCTTTTTTCCTTTCTGCCACTTCCACCCATCTGGCTCCAATCTCCCCCGCCTCAGTTACAGTTTTGGGCTTCCCATCTAGGATGTACCTTTCTATTTCCTCCGGAACACCCTCTAAGAACTGCTCCAATTGTATTAGGAGGTGCATGTCGTCCAGAGATTTAACATTGGCTCCTGATATCCAGGCATTATAATTCTTCCCAATGTGGTAGGCATGTCGGGTGAATGGCACATCTGGTTTCCACCTTAGGGCTCTGAACCTCCGACGGGCATGCTCAGGTGTTAGCCCCATTCTGATTCTGGCCTTGGTTTGAAAAAGTTTATAATCGTTCATGTTCTCCTTAGGCATTTCAGCCACCACCTCTGCTAAGGGTCCACTGAGCAGTGGCCTCAGCTCTATCATGTACTGGTCTTCAGAGATGTTGTACCCATGGCAGGTCCTTTCAAAATTTTCTAGGAAGGCCTCAGTGTCATCACCTGCCTTGTAGGTGGGAAATTTCCTGGGATGTGGAACAACAACTGGCGAAGGGTTGTTAGGGTTGGCTGTGTTATTCTGCTTAGCATGCGCTAATTCCAGTTCATGCTTTCTCTCTCTTTCCTTCTCTTTTTCCCTCTCTTCCCTCTCTTTTTCCCTTATCTCCAGCTCTCTCCTGTGGGCAGCCTCTTTTTCTCTTTCTCTCAGCTCCATCTCTTTTTCTCTCAGTTCTATCTCTTTTTGTTTTATTTCTAGTTCTTTTTGTTTCTTTTCCACGTCTCGCTTGTGGTCTGCATCTTTGATTTGTTTCTCTGCATCCAGTTTTGCCCATTCCTTGGAACTCATACTTCCGGCTTCCTTGTGCTGGGGTGCCCTCTGCTGTTTACTGCCTGAAATGCTGCTCCTCTGTTGCCTTCTTCGGGTTGCTTAGCAACAGAGTCTTTTTTTTTAAACTCCTTCTACCTAGGTATTCCTGACAGAGTTAGAAAGAAAAAAAACCATTCATTTGCAAATGTGTTTTGCTGGTGTATGGTGACTCACAACTGGAGTCCCTTTGTTTAACAAAGATCCTTATTAAATCCTAATGCCTTTGCCTTCAGAGTACTCAGAAGGGAGAGACCAAAAAAACTTGAAGACCTTTGCTTTTAAAAACAATCTCCTCTAGCCTGCTTTATACAGAGCTAGCGGGGAAAGAGAAAGAAAAAATCCTACTGGCTTTTGCTTCTAAACCCAAACCTCAGTCTGCCTGCAGATAGCTAGCAGGGAGAGAAATAAAAACCTCACTGGCTTTTAGATTCTATCTTATCTATCTATCTATCTATCTATCCCACACGCCGCACACCATGTCATGGTATAATTCCCCACTCTGAACCTTAGCATCCAAAAGATGGGGTACCAGCTTGAATTCTTCTAAGCTTAATTACCAGCTTAGTACTTGTAGCGCTGCCACCAACCAGGAATTCCAGTGCCTGGTACACTCTGGTCCCCACAAAACCTTGGCCGGGGACCCCCAAGACCCAGACCCTCTGGATCTTAACACAAGGAAAGTAAACTCTTTCCCTCACCATTGCCTCTCCCAGGCTTCCCCTCCCTGGGTTACCCTGGAAGATCACTGTCATTTAAACTCCTTGAACCTAAAACAGAGAGGAAAATCCACCTTCCCCCCTCCTTCTCTCTCCCCCTCCCAGACTCTTCCTGAGAGAGAAAGTAATCCTAACACAGAGAGAAATTAGCCTCTCTCTCCCCCTTCCCTCATTTCTCCCCACCAATTCCCTGGTGAATCCAGACCCCGTCCCCTGGGGTCTCACCAGAATAAAAAAACAATCAGGTTCTTAAACAAGAAAAGCTTTTAATTAAAGAGAGAAAAACAGTAAAAATTATCTTTGTAAATTTAAGATGGAGTAGGTACAGGGTCTTTCAGCTATAGACACTGAGAATACCCTCCCAGCCTAAGTATTCAAGTACAAATTAAAATCCTTTCAGCAAAATTTAAATTTGAACTCCTTCCAGCCAAATACACATTTGCAAATAAAGAAAACAACCATAAGCCTAACTCGCTTTATCTACCTAGTACTCACTATTCTGAACTTATAAGAGCCTGTATCGGAGAGATTGGAGAGAAACCTGGTTGCACGTCTGGTCCCTCTGAGCCCCCAGAGTGAACAACAACCAAAATCTAACAGCACACACAAAACTTCCCTCCCTCAAGATTTGAAAGTATCCTGTCCTCTGATTGGTCCTCTGGTCAGGTGACAGCAGGCTCACTGTTCTTGTTATCTCTTTGCCTGTCCTTTCCAGGCAAAGAGATATGAAGCACTTTTATTCTATAACTCTTACTTATCTGTTTATGACACCATCCATTCAATCATCTCTGACAATATGGTAGAGATTTGTTGTTTCTTCCTTTGTAATATAACACAGAAACTGGCCCAGTGAAGGGGGAAGAAAGTTCTATTTAATAACCCTAGTGTTATCTTTAAATCAGGAGAACTCTCATCCTCATGCTTACGGTAAAGAGCCACTTCCACAAGCTCACTAATCTGGGCTTGGTTATTTTAATGTTGCTAATCTCCCTCTTGCCCTACCATATGAGAAGCAGGGAAAGATCAGGTATTTGGCACTTCAGACTCTCAGCTGGTTTTGTACCAGAGAAGTATTAACTCGTCAGTCAGTCTCCCTCCAAAATCAGGAACATAAGAAACAAACTGCAATCCAAAAAGAATGTCATCTTTGCCATGAAACAAATGTTAACTTTATGTGTGTGTTGCCAGGAAGAATCAGATGTAAACAAATTATTGGAGGTCTTTGATGACAACCACCTGTTTACTAGCACTTTCAAAATAGAACTCATTCAACTGAGCTCAATTTCAAATGCACTTACTGGCATATGATGTCTTTTTTCCAGTGCAATAGAAATTGGATTAATATCTATAGTGGTTCTATTCATATGAAATATCTAGTAGTTTACAATAAATCAAGAGCATTTGCATCAATAGCAATAGCATTACTAGATCTGCTTGAAAGAAAAGTTTTCAATTAGTGTGAAATAAAATGCATCAACTCTGATATTAAAAGATCAGGAAGCAAATGCCAGAGCTTGGTTATTATTACAGGCAAAAGCCAAAGAGCCAAGATAATTTAACCTACCCAAGAGGATGTTAATATTTGTGATGGAACAAAAATAACAGTATTACAATAACATATACCCATGGATGGTATTAGTGCACACTATGTATAGTAAACTGCAGGTAGGAAACAAAAGTTATAACAATTGAAGGAATTATTACAGACATTTTGGCCTCAGCTGGTGGCCAGACGTGAGTGAATTTGGCTAATTAGTGATGTGTACTATTATGCAGACATCACTCTGGAACTCAAATTGACACCCATGTTCCACAGGTACACATTTTATCAGGTAAGCTAAAGGAAACATGATAGCTAGTGTGATGGGGCAAGGCCAGATGGCTATAGGAAAATAGTGAGAAACAAGTATTTTAATCCCAGGCTAAACAAATATGTTACCATGGTAACCAAATGGCAGTTGCTCCAGGTTAATCAAGATACCTGAGGCCAATTAAGATCCTTCCAGAAAGCAGTGGAGACAGCTAGATTGATTAGGACACCTGAAGCCAATAGGGGCTGGCTGAAACTAGTTAAAAGCCTCCCAGTTAGTCAGGGAAGTGTACATGCTAGGAAGTGTGAGGGGGAAGTTTTGCTGTTGGAGAGACTGAGCAGTACACATCATATCAGACACAAGGAAGGAGGCCCTGAGGTAAGGGTGAAGTGGAGCTTGAGGAAAAGTTGGGGCTGTTGTGGGGAAGTGGCTCAGGGAATTGTATGTGTCTTGTTTCCAAAAGGTCAGCTACCATAGCTGATACTATTAGGGTCCCTGGGCTGGAGCCTGGCTTAGAGGACAGGCCCAGGTGCTCCCCCTTTTTTTGCCTTCCTGATTAATCACTAAGAGACAACAGAGACTGTGCAAGGGAGAGCAGCTTCTCTTCACATTCCTTGCTGGCTTATGATGAAATGGCTCAGTAGGCTCTGACCCCTGCCTCTAGAAGGGCTATGTGGAGGGTCACAGTGAGCCTCTGAGGCTAGTGAAATCTGCCAGGAAATGTGGGACCCACAGAGACAAGGACAGAGCTTTGTCATACTAGATAAACACAATTTGTTGGTGCAGAGTCAATACAGCTTTTATTTAGCAAAGTCATGCCTTACCAACCTATTAGAATGCTTTGGAGAAGTCAACAAACATGGATAAGGTTGATCCACTTGATATTTGTACTTGGATTTTCAGAAAGCATTTGATAAGGTCCCTTACCAAAGGCCCTTAAGCAAACTAAGCAGTCATGGATTTACAGGGAATGTCCTCTCATGGATCAGTAACTGGCAGTGGAGCTGAAACAATTTTTATAGTATGGGTGCTGAAGGTAGAAATCATCTATTTGGCTGGTTATTACTACTTCAAGCCAGACAGTGTAGCAGCACCACCTATGGTAACTGGTGGAAAGATAAGAAACCGAGTAGGAATAGTGAGTTTTTACAATGGAGAGAGGTGAGCAGAGGGGCTCTCCTAGCATCTGTACTGGGGCCAGTGTTTGACATAGTCGTTAATGAGCTGGAAAGGGGAGTGAAGTTGCAAAATCTGCAGATGATGCAAAATTATTCAAGACAGTTAAGGCCAAAATAGAGAGCAAAGAGTTACAAAGCAATCTCAAAAAACTGAGTGGGCAACAAAATGGCAGATAAAATTTAATGAAAAATGCAAAGTAATTCACATTGGCAAAAGGTAATCCTAACTACACATATGCAGTGAAGGGCTCTAAATTTGCTGTTACCACCAAAGAAAGATCAGTTCAATGCGCAGCAGCGACCAAAAAGGCTAATGGTATATTAGGAACTATTAGAAAAGGGATAGAAAACATAAATCCATGGAGCTCCCACATCTTGGATACTGTGTCCTATTCTGGTCACCCCATCATAAAAAAGGATATGGTGGAACTGAAAATGGCTCAGATAAGGGCATCAAAGATAATCAAGGATATTGAATGGCTTTCATATGAGGAAAGACTAAAAAGATTAGGGCTAGTCAGCTTGGACAAGAAATGACTAAAAGAAAGAGATAATAGAAGTCTATAAAATCATGAATGGTGCAGAAAAAAGTGACTAGAGAAGTGTTATTTACCCTGTCACACAATACAAAAACCAGAAGTCACTCAATGAAATTAATAGGCAACCAGTTTAATAAAATCAAAAGGAAGTAATTTTTCCCACAATGCACAGCTAACCTATGGAACTCAGTGCAATGGTATGTTGTGATGGCAAAAAGCATAACTGGGTTCAAAAGAGAAATGGATATATCATGGATGATAGGGCCATTAATGGCTGCTAGCCAAGATGTTCAGAGATGCAATCCCATGCTTGGAGTGACCCTAAACCTTTGACTACCAGAAGTGGAAGACGGATGGAGCACTCCATAATTGCCATGTTCTGTACACGCCTCTCCTGCTCTGGTATGGGCCCTGGTCAGAGACAGAACAGTAGCAATATGGACCATGGGCTGACCCACTATAGCAGCTCTTATAAAAGCTTTCCACTGGCCTATGCTAGCAGGAGCTCTTCTAACCATTCCCAGCTGGAAGTTTCTCTTATAGTGATGTCTGAGGAGAACATTCTATATGATTTTAAGATTATAAATTGTATGTTTTAAGAAGCCATAACAGTGTATATAAAAATCTCCTAGCAGTAGTGCTAACTGTGTGCCAACTGCATAGACAAGACACATTCTAATGAAATTCCTGTGATGGTCATTTAGGCCCCAATCTGGCAAGCACACATGCTTCATTTCCAGCACATGAGTAGAGTCACTGAAGTCAACCAGTTAAAGTGAAGCATGTGCATAAGTGTTTTCAGGAGTGAGTCCTTTAGTGACTTATAGGGTTTTTTACCATGCCTCAGTAAATCTTTTATATTGTTGCTTCTTTATGTAAGTGCTGATAGAGTGCTTTGAACTCTTCAGGGTAGGAATGAAGAAACAGTCCTTACTCTGAGTTTACAATGGAAAAGGACAACTGGTCACCAAACTGTGCTGGAAGTCCTAGATTGTGCATCTCAGTGTTTTGTCTGACAATGACAACTTTTTTTATTGTGCTTCCTTGGGAAATGTGGATCACATTGATTAACTCACAACTGAAATGTGGGTGACTCCACTGCAGGAAACTGAAGCCATTATCATCTGCAAGACCACAAAACAGTGCATGGCTAAGCCATATCTAATTAAAGTGACAGGAGTTATAGTACGCAGAATGTAATTAACTATTTGGGGAATTTAGCCAGGATAACAGGCCTAACACTCTTAGTTTCTGGAAACTGAGCCTTTGTGGGCAATACCAAGTTTTTATGTCTTTTCCAAGCAACAGGATAAAATGAAAGGCATGATTGTTATTTATCAAAAATTGATTATTTTGGTAGTGCCCAAAGGCTGTAATTAGAATCAGAATCCCATTGTGCTGAGTACTATGATGGACAGATATTGGGACAGTCCCTGCTCTGGAGAGCTCATAGTCAAAAAGGTCATGAAGAATGAGAATGGACTTTGTTTGCTCTTCTAAGAGTCCAAACTGTTAACTGCAGAAATGTAACTGACTAGAGCCATTAAAAGAAATTATGAGAGAAAAGGCCATGTTTAATCATCTAGTGCCAAAAAAAGCATCACTCCATTAGTCTCTGAAGTTAGCTTTAGAAAGTGTTTTGCTTTCCATTTCTCATTTCATGTAAACACTGAGTGGATTTCAAAAGTATAGCAGCTGGGTCAGTGGTAAGAAGAAAGATCTGCACTTTGTCTGTACAAAAGTGGTATCACTTAATTAGAGCTGGCTCAGTACTAGTAGATGAATGCACTATTTATCAAAGTTCACTTTTTTGGTTTATTTGTCCAATCTTTATTCAATTGTTGAATACAAGTCATTGAATTAATTATTTAACACAGGAGGGCCTGAATTCAGAAGGTGCTGAGGGCACCTATCATTTTACTGCAGGAAAAATACTGGAGGTAGATAGCAAGCCACTGACTCTTTCCTATTGTATACCTTTCCTAGTCCTAAAAGCATGGCAAGAATTAAAGGAGATGATGATTTTATCCTGAAGATGTCAAAAGAAAGCTGGGAAAAATTGGAATGCATGTATATTAAAAAGGTACAAAATTTTAGATCTGTAAGTCATGAATATAAAAGCCCCCCGAAGCTAGGGTGGCTTTTCTTTTGTTGTTAGTGAGACAAAACACAATTCAGGTTTTTCTAAATTTTTTAAAAAAACCATAGTCAAATCTGTCTGTATCCATTACAGTGCCCAGCATTCTGTGAAACATAATTGAGTGTTAAGCAACACTACATATTGCTATAATCTTTGACTTGGAATAAAAAATAAATTTGATATTTTTCTTAGAAGTTGTAGTTGGTAAAATATTGTCCTGTGTCAAGATGAAACTATAAGGGAGAGTGATACAAACAGTACAGCATTATTTAGTAACTTTATTGCAGTTTTCATTCTGTTGGAGACTGTTTTCACTAAGGCTTTTAGTTTGAAAAGTTTCCTTCTCAAATATTTGTCATACCCTGAGATTTCCCTGTCACTTTTTTGTTTTTGCTTCACTGTGCTGTTTTTCTGCAGGGCCAGTTGATCTCATTAAACACTGCTTTCTCTCACTTAAATCACTACCTATGTTGGCATCCTTTCATCTGTGAGAGATGGTGGGAACTGCAGCCTATGATGTAGATGGTTCGCAATGTCTCCTGTGACTGAATAGTCCAATCTGAGACTTGCATGATCTTTAGCAGTTATTGCAAAATGTATATATCTTGGTTGGGAGCTGCTTGCTTCCTACAGGCTGTCTTCTCTTCCAGCTGTAGGAGGCAGTTTCTGTCATGGACTTTGATACCCTGATGAAGATGGTGGCGCTACTTGTTACGATCACTCACCAAGATTTTGCCAGAGTTCTCCAGGAGGCCAGGTGTCTCTTAGCAACGCAGCCCAGCAACATCAGGATCAATTCCAAATTCCTTCATATCTCGCTGCATGTGTCTTTATAGCGAAACTTGGGATGCCCTGTTGTTGTTCCCTGTGATATCTCCCCATATAGCATGTCCTTGGGTATGAATCCATCTTCCAACCTGTTCAGATGGCCCAGCCAGCGCAGTCATCTTTACTTGAATAGGGCTGTCACACTTGCTAAATTTGCCCTTTGAAGAACTCTGCATTGGTGACTTTATCTTGCCATTTAATGTTGAGTACGCGGCATAAACAACATAGGTGGAAAATGTTTAACATTTTCTCCTGATGAGCATAAGTTGTCCATGTTTCCCCACCATACATGAAAGTGCTGAGGATGCGGGCCTGGTACACTAGCATTTTGGTCTTGATAGTAAGCTTTGAGTTGTTCCATGACCTTTTAGTTAGTCTGCTAAAGGTGATGGCAGCCTTCCCAATGAGAACATTCATTTATTTCTTCATCCAGTGAGAGATGGTCACTGTAGAACCTAAATAGCTGACCTGTTGGACTACTTCTACCTGGTTTGCATTTAAGATGATTGAAGGATCTTTTGGAACCCACTGTCATAATGCAACTGTTTTGTTGATGGTGAGAGCAAATGCCTGACAGGCACTTGAAAGGCAGTCCAGGAGTTCTTGTAGTAGATCTTCATTGTGGGCTATGAGGGCAACATCACTAGTGAATAGAAGTTCCCTGATTAGAACCTTTTTGACTTTGGTCTTTGACTTAATTTGGGACAGGTTTAAGAGTTTCCCATCAGATCTTGTGTGGAGATGCACTCCATCTTTCATGTCCTTTAAATGCACAGTTCAAGAGTACCAAGAAGAATATTCCAAAGAGTGTAGGGGCAAGAACACATCATTGCTTCCCTCCACTTTTCATCTCAAAGCTGTCTGAAGTGGACCTGTCAAACTAGAGAGTTGATCTCGTGTTGTGGAATGAATGTATTACACTTAACAGGGTTGGTGGGCATCCTATCTTCTCTAGTACTGCAGATAGACCTGCTCTGTCAAATGCTTTGGTTAGATCCACAAAGGTGCTGAAGAATGTTCGGTTTTGCTCTCTGCACTTTTCTTGGAGTTGACCCAGAGAAAATATCATGTCTACAGTTGATCTTTCAGCCCTGAATCTACACTGTGATTCAGGGCAGACAAGTTCCACCAGCTGTTGTAGGCACACTAAGATGACTTGTGCAAAAGTGTTTCCTGCTACACTTAGTAGCAAGATGCCCCTGTAGTTGTTGCAGACACTCTTTTAGCCTTTACCTGTATACAAAGTGGTAATGTTTGCATCATATATCTCTTGTGGCACCTCACCTTCTTTCCAGCATTTAAGTCACAGCTGATGAAGATACTGTAATAGGCTGCCTTTTCTGCACTTGAGGATTTCCTCTGGAATGCCATCTTTTCCAGGAGCCTTGCCACTTGATTGCAAATCAATAGCCTTGCAAGAGGGAGCACAACATGGAACTTAGAAAAGGAATTCTGGTAGGAAATGAGACAGTATCCTTTGACGAGTAGTCATTGGATATTAAATAAATTAATAAAGATATCTGCAAAAAAGTGAGTTGCTCTTTAATCACAAACCTAAGATTATATAGGAAACACAGTCTCAAATAACTTTATAATCCTGTTTAATGTTCAGTCCTGACAAAACATACACTTTGTTATGCTTGCAATTAAATGTATATGGTAATAAAAATATTAGGGGGAGACATCTTTCTTTTGCTGACATGGGAAATTATAGCCTACTTTACCCTAGTGGTATTAACAGCTGCTACCAAAGACATGAGGATTACTTGGCTTAGACACTCACCAGATGTAATACTATTATGCAATCCAGAAAACACTCTGGGGTAATTTGTTTGCCAAAACTCTAACAATGGGCTTTAGGTAACACAATACCCACAATGGCTCCTAAGCATTGGAGTATCTGTTAATATGAACATGGGAATTGTCACTTTGCAGGAATGATAACTTCAGATCTAATTGCACCATATTAATCAT
Organism: Gopherus flavomarginatus; assembly: GCF_025201925.1. Lineage (NCBI taxonomy): Eukaryota > Metazoa > Chordata > Testudines > Testudinidae > Gopherus > Gopherus flavomarginatus. Next base: position 242,549,126 of record NC_066617.1, read on the forward strand.
GGGGTAGGGGAGGAGATCAAGTTGTTGTATCATTCCTCTTTAATGTTACAGCAGAAAAACAAAAGCCACAATATTCTGCTGTTCACTAGAAGGTCCTTCTTGTGTGCTCAGATGAAAAGTGTTAACTGCTTCTCTCTTGCAGTAAAGCAATTCCATAGATGCCAATGATTGTTTTCTGGGTATTGGAGAGAGAGAGCCATCATGCCCAGATGACTCTTAAAGCAAGTGTGAGAATGTGCTATAATTTGAGAGTGCAAGGTAAGACAAGGGTTTCTGAAAATTGCAGTTTACTGATTGTCGCTGCAGCACATAGGTCCCAGATGCCCTGGGAAGTGAAAGTAAAAAGTTTGTTGGTATAGCAGTAATGGAAAGCCCTCTTCATATATATGCAGTTTATACTGGTAAAGTAATAGGGTCCTTGATGGACTGGGTGGTTGAGCGGTTAGTGCCAACCAGTCATGGGGCAGTGGTAGGGGAGCCCAAGACTGCCCATTCCACCAGGCTCCAACCCAGGGCCATAGGACGGCCAGCACATTTGTCCTCCAGGGTCCCTCTGAGCTACCCACCATATGTCACTTTCTACAACTGCTTTGCTCCCTCAGCTTCTGGTTCCATATAAGGAAAACAAAGAAAAAACCAAACCATTAGCCCTAACTAGGCTCCTCATATAATCCTCATCCCATACAAGCTCATGCTCCAATACATCTGTTAGTCTATAAAGTGCCACAGGACTCTTTCCTGCTTTTACAGATCCAGACTAACATGGCTACCCCTCTGACACTTTCCCAGTATAGCTTATTTTGCATGGGGAAGTGGTATTTGTTAAACTGGCAAAAGGACTTTTTGGCTGGCATAACTATATCCACACTAATGCTTTTGCCTGTATATTAGACCAGGTCTGAGCTTGGAACTCAAATACAATCCATGGAGGTGCAATGTGCTGACATTAGACCACTGAATCACTACAAATTAGCAAAACAATAAGGATAATGTACCTAGCTATGCTCACTGTGTAGAACTGCATTCTTTTTTCATGTCATTGAGCATAAGGGTGAGCTTGAAGGGCTAGAGAAATGCCCTATATATGAAAGGGTACTTTTAAATTATTTAAGTAATTAAGACAGAGGATGAGGGTTAGTGGAGTAGCCTAAGGTTCAAAAAGCAGAGCTAAGTCACTCTTTTTTAACCTGTCAATGCAGAAGCCTACCATAGGATGATTAAATGTACTTATTTACCATGTGTGCAATGGAGATACAAAGAACATTGATACAAAGGCCCCTTGCTCCACTATCCATCTGGCTGCAGAGGGGACCCCTGCCAACAGATAGAGGAGGCATTCTGCCACTGCAGTGTGTTGCCAATCATCCTGTGAAAGCCCTTCCATGGCATTTGGGCTCCATAGGTCTCATGGTATCAGATGGTGTAGTTAGGTGGAGTGGCACCCCTTTGTGCCCGAGTGGGTGGAGTCAGACCAGGCCTGGCCCTTGCACCAGAAGCTGGGCAAGAGAGGAAGGACAGGAAGTATAAGAGGTGGGCCTCTGCTCAATTGAAAGGAAGCCAGGGAAGGAGACACACCCCTTGACTGCAGCCCCCCAGCCCTGCAACTGAACCAGGTACACCCTGCCTCCAGAGGAGACCGAATCAGGAGAGGAATTGCTGAGCTTCCTGGTGACTAAATACTCTGAGGAAACAGAGGATTCCTGGACACCAAAACCCCTCCCCAGATTGTAGTAGGAAGTAGCCTAGGGAATCCAGACTTTAGTCTGGTTTTGCTGTCAAGTGCTTGGATTGTTGTGTTTTGGTGGGATCCCCGCTGGCTCAGTGGCAGTCCTCTACCATTCTCAGGTCCCCGGGCTAGGACCCCAAGTCCCCCTACAACCTGTGGCCACCTACCCACCTTAGGCCAAGAGGCCTGCATTTGTTTGCTGTCTGCTTGAGCCAAGAGGCCAGGTGAATGTGTCTGTTGCTCCACCCTGTCTGAGGGACTGAGCCCCAAGACTGTTTGCTACTCCACACAGCTTTAGGGCCAGGGCCTCCTAGACTGCAGCCCTCGATTGGCTAACTCCCTCTGTGACTGGACTGACCCCACAGTGACCCAGTGAGGTGGAGTGGTCTCTCTGAACTGGAGGGGAAAGGACAACTCCCATTCCATTACAGATGGAAACATGTCAGTTGTGCTCCATCTTCTCCAGATATCCCTCAACAAAGTAAGCTGATAGAAGGATGAGGTCACCCCTCCTTATGGCAAATCCCATAGGAAGGGGTTAAGAGGAAGGGAGATTCTGCAAGTTTCTCCATGAACTTTCAAACTTTTTCTTGTGGGGAAGGGAGAAGTGTACTGAAGTAAAAGAAGGATCAACTAGAATAAGAGTGGTAATGAAGAATTTTTATTCCAAAATATTTAAGAAACTAGGTCAGTATTCTTTTGGAAAGAGAAGACAGGGCTCCAAAGGGGGTGGGGGGGACAAGTGGGACAATTTGCCCCAGGCCCTGCAGGGGTTCTCACAAGAATGTCAGAGGCTTCCCCTCCCCCACATCCACCTTCCCCCATCCCTCAGCATGCCACGTCCAGGAGTGGCCCTAGACAGAGGAGCTAAAGAAGCATGGCTCCAGTGGGGCCTGAGCTCCTCTTGCTCAGAGTTGCATGGTAAGGGGGCAGGGCTGCGAGCTGTGGCTAAGTGGCGTGAGCTCAGGTGCCACCGGAGCCATGCTGCTGCAGTGCTGTCCAGGGCCACTCCTGGATGCAGCGTGCTGCACCTCCAGGAGATGGGGGAGGCGACAGGGAGGGGGCAGAGGTTCGGGGGGCTGGTCAGGGAATGGCGTATGGGGAGTTGGATTGTGGTCATTCTGGGGGTTTGTCAGGATTTGGCAGGGGGTTGGATAGGGGTCAGGGCAGACAGGGAGCATGGGGAGGTCATGGGGGTGGGGTCTCAGGAAGGCAGTCAGGGGACAAGGAGCAGGATGGGTCAGGGATTCTGAGGGGAACAGCTGGGGGGGGCAGGAAGTGGGTGGGGGTCAGATAGGGGGCAGGGCCAGGCTGTTTGGGGAGGCACAGCTTTCCCTACCCTAAAGCTCATGCAGCAGTTTGAGGCTTGCAGACAGCTATTTAACACAAATAGCCAACTGTTATCTTTCCCTTAGGGCTACCATCCTTTTTACTTCTCAAATGCCAACTTATAGTCTACATTTAATTTCAGTGCCATAGGGAGATTCATGTCAGGAGAGGGTAGCTTCATTTAAAATTAGACACTTTAGATTAACAGTGATAGAGCCAAGAGAGCTATGGGGGAGGGATCACATGAGAAGAGCAATATCCTACACCACCTACCTCCTTCCCAACCCTACTAAGGGAGACCCCCTCCCCTGCATTCCCCGAGGCTCTAGAGGGGTTAAATCAGTGGTTCTCAAACTTTTTTGTACTAGTGACCCCTTTCACATAGCAGACCTCTGAGTGCAACACCCCCCCCTTATAAATTAAAAACACTTTTTTTAATATATATTTAATACTATTATAAATGCTGGAGGCAAAGCAGGGTTTGCGATGGAGGCTGACAGCTCACGAGTAACAACCTCGTGACCCCCTCAGGGGTCCCAACCCCCAGTGTGAGACTCCTTGGTTTAATTTAATTTTAGCACCCTGTCTCCATTCACATGCATGTGCTATTTTGAGCATTTCAGTTTTCACAGCATAGGCTCATCCCAGATTCTGGAACAAGCTCAAATGCTCAGTTTGTGGAGTATGTACATAAGCTATACTAAAGAGAAACCTACAGTAACGGCCTCCAGTTTGTGAGGGACCCCATGGAGCCAGTCTCTAGGAAACAGATTAAATGCATGGAGGTTAAGTACATTAATGGCTATTAGCCAGGATGGGTAAGGAATGGTGTCCCTAGCCTCTGTTTGTCAGAGGGCGGAGATGGATGACAGGAGAGAGATCACTTGATCATTACCTGTTAGGTTTACTCTCTTTGGGGCACTTGGCATTGGCCATTGTCGGTAGACAGGATACTGGGCTGGATGGACCTTTGGTCTGACCCAATATGGCCATTCTTATGTTTTAACCTAAATGAACCCAAAGTTATGGAGACAGATATGAGTCAAGGAAGCCAGCAGAGTATCGGAAACCTGGAAAAATCTCTGACTGGGTGGGCTCAGGCGTTTGGTCACAAGCTGAGGTGGTTCAAAAGTCTTGGATTTTTTTTAAGCAGAATGTTTTAATTGTTTCTTTAAAAAAACACACACAGCAAGCAGCAAATATTTGGTCACACACTTCTGAAACCCCAAACCATATTCAGGTTTTGGCAGACTAATTTCAGCTTTTCAATTAAAAAAATTGCAACAAATTTTGAAGGAAAGCAGACGTGATTTTTTTTTCCTGAAGAAGTTTTGATGGTAAATATTTGTCCAACCCTTTTAATGAGCTTTAGTGCCTTTTAGCACTAGATGATGCTGAGAACCAGTGATATCTTATAAAGGTGACTTGAAAAGAAGTTTTCTCAAAACTGGGTTTGTGCTGATATGCGGAAGGTTTTAAAATATTTATTTTTCCCAGGGCTGCCTGGGGGAGGCAAGTGGGGCAATTTGCCCTGGGCCCCACAGGGCCCCCACAAGAATATAGTATTCTATAATATTGCAATTTTTTTTATGGAAGGGGCCCCTGAAATTGCTTTGCCCCAGGCCCCCTGAATCCTCTGGGTGGCCCTGAGAGAAGAATGGGTCTCTTAAACTATGAGAAATTGTTAAGGGAATTGAAAAGATAAATGCAATAAGGCTATTTAAGCTTGTGTCAAATAAAGAGGGCAGACAATATAAACTATAGAAAGGTGGAATTTTGCATAGAGAGAAGTAATTTTATGAAATAAATTTCATAGTGAAGAAACGGGAGCCAAGTACTCTAAATGGCTTACAAAAGGATTTAGTAAAGTATTTTGAGGGAAAATAAACTCTTCCAGAGCACTGATTGGAGAACTACTGCTAAGGCAAAAGAGAGAGACCCCAAAGCATAAAGGCCTTCTGGTCTTTTTTCTAAAATGTCTTATGCTCTTTACTAAGGGGAATAGTGTGTCTCACCATTCAGTCAATTTAAAAATACATATTTTGGCTCAAGACAGTGGAATAAATTCTTTTGGATTGTTGTGGTCTATCTACTATAATATATATTTACAGGATTTCTAAACAGCAGATGGTACAGTAAATAGATCTAGCTTCCTGGCCCAGAGAGAAGAGGTAGTGAAACTGTCATGAAAGGGATGCACTCAAAATAGATGTAAAATACAGCCCATCCGGTAACTGTGACAGATATCTGTCAGTGAGGACCATTTACATTCCCTCTCCTTAGTGTAACTGTCATTGGGAGATTCAAGGTGGGCAAGGTTATAGTATATTTTATTGGATCAACTTCTCCAAGATTGAGCTCACACAGAGCTTTTCTTCAGGTCTAAAACAACACTGCATATAATGGCAGTATAGCCAGTCTGTTGTTTATAGATCTTTTGCTGAGAAAATGAAGTTACTGCACGTGCCAATTAGCCCTTTTTCTAAATGAAATAATGTCATTTCTGAACATAGTATTTGTCTTTTAAAAAATTTCTAATAGCCAGATTCTAAACCTTGTGTAGAAGAGTTTATCCTGAGAACACAACCATAAGCTTAATAAAGCCAATAGCAGTTAGTGTCACTAAAACAATAAATAATAATCAAAACAAAAGTTGATAGCTGAAGACAGTCTCTAAGGAATTTTTGACTAACTTGATTTTGGTCTTTCATCTCCCTTCTCCCATCCTTTTACAGTTTCCCTGAACATTGTCCATTACAGGGATGTAAGTATATTTCAAACTGAAACAACCCTGGTTTAGATTTGATCACTAAGCCATTAACTGGACCCAGTCAGAGTTTGTTTATGGGTGTATATACATTATATATGAAAAATATCATTTACAAAGGGCTGAATATTTTTAACAGGACGCTTAAGAATCCAAAAATTTTTCCTCACCATGTCATAAACAAATTCATTGTAGGTCACGTTTTGTATTGATAAAGTTTCTTCATGTAATTTTACCAAAATACAGCTCTTGATTATTTGAATAGGTTGACTGCTCATGCAAAATCCTGGATTTATAGTTCTGGTGACTAAAGCCATCTGTTTATCTGTAAAGCTGGAAGAACAGAGATATGAGCCTCCCTGCATGGCTCTAGAAAGGTGCTCCAACAATGACTTGGAGGAAATACCTTTCACAACTAAAGGTAAGTTTAGCCCCATTCAGTTCATATTTTTGTCCAAGGGCTTGTGTACATGGTAAAAGGAACCAAAATAACTAATACTTTTATTTTCCATATTAAGTTATTTCAAAATAGGGCACTTATTTTGATATTAGGGTGTCCACACACAGACCTGAACCAAATAACTAAAGGTGTTATTACCACCAATTGTAGTTATTTTGATTTGCTTTCCCATGTAGATGAGCTCCGAGACTAATAGTAATGAGAGATGTGTCATGTTGATGCATGTCCATTAGGACTTGGATTGAGACCACCAAGTAACTTTGTCAATAGACCACCAAAGAAACATCAGATGCTAACTTTCAATTCCTACTGACCTGGGCTAAATTTGAATAAATGAAATACTCCATATCCCATTACCATTCCTCAGAGCAATCCAGTTCCCTTCAAAGCAGCTCTTAATTTAAAATGAATCTTTCATCTTGAAGAAAGGCAGCAGCCGCATACACATGTAAACAATTTAAATTGCAAATGTTGACATCTTTCCATTCAGAGCTGATTTGTAAAAGGTGCTTTCCTTGCAAAAGCAAATGTAGATGCATCCAGATACGCACACTGAAAATAAACAACCACATGTACATACAGTGGTTATGAGCTCCCTCTCTACACAAATTTGAAGTGACACTGCCATAAACTCCAAAGTGTTCAGAAATCTGCTTTGTTAAACCCAGCCATTATGCTATCCCTGTTACACTGAGCGTGCATTGTTATATCATAACCCCTATTACTCTCCTGGCCAAATTGTACCACAAAATATAATGTTTTAAAATCCATAAGCCACTGCCATGGATATGCCCCTCGACGCATATAAAAGAACCATTAAACTCATCTCTAAAGCAAGTACAGTAGAACCTCAGACTTATGAACACCTCAAGAACGGAGGTTGTAACTCTGAAATGTTCGTAACACTGAACAGAACCTTACAGTTGTTCTTTCAAAGGCTTAAAAATGAACACTGTCTTAATGCAGCTTTGAAACTTTACTATGCAGAAGAAAAATACTGCTTTTAACCATATTAATTTAAATGAAACAAGCATAGAAACAGCTTTCTTACCTTGTCAAATCTTAAATAAAGGGAAAGGTTAATAGTTTAACACAGAACTATATTGTACAACATTTGCAATCGGGCAGAGAAAAAATAGCGTACTTCCAGTTCCAAATGAGGTGTGTGGTTGACAGGTCAGTTTGTAACTCTGGTGTTCATAATTCTGAGGCTCTACTGTACTGGGTTTCAGAAAATCCAATCAGGTATGTTCAGTTATAAACAGGAAATTATTTTAAAGTTTGTGCAGCAGAAATTGGTTTCAAGCAAATACTTTCCAGTCCAGAGCCCCAAAATATAAACCATTACTAGCGCATGACTTTTATCCTTATGCAGTGCTTTGGCTCATCTTCTCAGGCATTGCAGTCTGTGGGTTTTGTTATGTAATGGCACTGATTCTCTTATGTACACTGGTGTAAATCAGGAATAAGTGCAATGAAGTCATTGGAGTTACACTAATGTAAATAAGGTTAGAATTGGACTCAAGAGTAATGTGGATGTGAATCCTCCTAGAGCATCCCCATTCCCAATGATCTGCACTAGCAGCCACTCAAGAGGCTGTCCGCCAGGTGAGAATAGCCTGGAGATAGCTTACACCAGTGACTATGGGTTGTGAGGGTGGCATAGGACACAGCCATATCAGCCCTACACCAGCTGAAGACTCTCCCAGAGTAGGGAATTCTACAGCTGGGTAGATATGGCTACATTTTGCTCTCTTCCTGTTCTTCCCAGTGGTGTGCCAAGGGAGCCAAAGAGGGCTCAAGCTTGAGTCCAAAGGATTAGATCCTCTGCCAGAGTAAATGGGCAGAAGAAATGTTGCTTCTCTTGTGAGTTCCATCTAGGAAGCACTAACTTTTTTAAGTTCTGTCTGGGACTTCATAAAAGCCTATCAAGCAGAGGTTATCTGAGAGAGTCTCTGATCCAGCTCATTTGATGGCAACATCTGCCATACACTCTACTGAGCCCTGCACCACCCTGACTGAGTTCCAGATCCCACTGCAGCATTTTCTGTCACTAGAAACCTGAAATCAAGATTTAGATGGCTTTCTTCAGCAGAAACAATCCCATTGAACTGCTTGCTTTGTTGTAAATTACATTGCTATGCTTCAGTGGTACCAGAGAAAGAGAGAAGTAATCCAGCCACTGTTTGAAAAATCCTACATTCATTGCATTTTCCTAGTTTCAAGTATTTGATTCGGTTTCATTTGCAATCAGTTCTGTGCTTTTTCCAATTTACATTTCATTTTCTAATTCTTTACTCAGTGAGCTGAACAATAGGAACACACACAAACAGAAGTATTTATATACTGTAACATAACCATTTTACTGTACAGTTGTCAACTGTAGAACATCGCCTTACAATAATGCTTGTTTAGCCAAAGTAAACAATATGTAGAATTCAGCACTTGCCAGTTCCTTCCCTTCAGCAGAGTAAAAAAGTAACATAGTTCCTTAATATCTGGCCTGTATCCACAAACAGATTTTCTAAACAGTGTGTTAGAAGCCCAGTGCTACAGATACTTTGGTTTCCCCTCAGAATCACTGTCTTCTCCACCTAGTTATTTAGGAATAACTAGGGCTGTCAAATGATTAAAATTTAATCATGATTAATCACAAATTTTTAAAAATTGCAATTAATCAGTTTTTAATTGCACTGTCAAACAATAATAGAATACCGTTTATTTAAATATTTTGGATGTTTCCTACATTTCCAAATGCATTGATTTCAATTACAACACAGAATACAGAGTATAGAGTGCTCACTCTTTATTTTTATTACAAATATTTGCACTATAAAAAGATAAAAGAAATATTTTCAATTCACCTCATACATGAACCGTAGTGCAATACGTTTATTGTGAAAGTACAACTTACAAATGTAAAATTATTTTTACATAAATGCACTCAAAAATAAAACAGTATAAAACTTTAGAGCCGACAAGTCCACTCAGTCCTTCTTCTTGTTCAGCCAATTGCTGTCTCAACGAGTTTGTTTACATCTACAGGAAATAATGCCGCCAGCCTCTTATTTACAATGTCACCTGAAAGTGAGAACAGGTATTCACATGGCACTGTTGTAGCTGGCATTGCAAGGTATGCTAAATATTTGTATGTCCCTTCATGCTTTGACTACCATTGCACTTCAGGCTAAAGAGACTGAACTAAGTACTTGTATGAGGTGAATTGAAAAATACTATATCTTTTTTACAGTGCAAATATTTGTAGTAATCATATAAAGTGAGTACTGTACACTTTGTATTCTGTGTTGTAATTGAAATCAATATATTTGAAAATGTAGAAAAAAATCCAAAAATATTATACATTTCAATTGATATTCTTTTATTGTTTAACAGAGCAATTAAAAATGCAATTGGGGTTAATTTTTTAATCAGGTTAATTCATTTTGAGTTAATTGCTTGAGTTAGCTGTGATTGACAGCCCTAGCAATAACCTTGCCTGCATCTCTAATTGTCTGTAGCCCTCTCTATTTACTTACTATATTATCTAGCCAAAACACTAATTTAAGGATTGTGAATTCTTGTAACAGGGATGCTGGAACAATTTTCATAGTAGGGGTGCTGAGAGCCAAACTGTAAACTGTGTATATAATGGAAAGTACTTCAACCCAGAAGGTGCAGCAGCATCCCAGGAACCTGTAGTTCCAGCAGCTATGATCCATAAAGTACAACTGCTTTATTATTGCTGAGTGAAGAACAGAGGGCTTTTTCCCCATGGACAAGGGGAAGAGTGTATTGGTAGAGGTGGTTGTCACCTGGCAATCTTTTTTTCACAAAAAACATCTCTAGGGTCTCAACAAACACTTACAGGTTAAGAGCATCAGTTCAGAACACTCTTCCCCAGCTATTGAAAATTTTACCTTGAGCTTTCTCAGCTTCAGTAACTGAGTATAACCTTCTTGACAGTTAAGTGATGGACACGGCTCTCTAAACTAGCCAAGTCTCACATTCTTTGAGGTCTTAAAGATACAGACCTAAGAAATGAGCACAATCCTGTTGCGAAGCAGAGGCATTTTTCCTACCTAGCAGCATCATCAGCGTTTGCCTTTAGAAGGCCCTGAGTAAGAGCATGAACATACACATGGTTATGTGCTTTGATGCTAGCCAGCAAAGCTGGCCTGGTATGGTGAGGGAAGTTCATAGTGTGACATTTTAAAAGAGGATGCAAATGAGGCTCAAGAGGTATTTGAATCAATCAGAATTCCTCTTGGAATCCCCAGTACAATGCAATCCCTGCTGCATCCTCCCTAAAGAAGACTTAACGACAAAATGTAGCCATCACTGTTCAGCAGCCGCTACTGTAAATTGTGTGCATTGAAAGTTAATCTAAAGAGAACACTGAGTAACATTTCCAATTTGATACAGTGCCAGTAGGCATGGCAGCACTAAGACCTCCCTGCAGGGGGGCATTCCAAGTCATAGCTACTTGAGGCTATGAAGAGGACAAAACATTCTTGTGCAGGTGTGTGATCAGCGGGGAAATAACTGAACAATTTTTGTATGAATGGGTGCAGGCCTCTATGAACATATCTACACTGCATCTGGGAGCAAGAATCTCAGCCCAGGTCCACAGACTTGTGCTTGTGGTCAGCGCTCATGCTAGTGCTCTAAAAATAGTTGTGAGCTCCAGCCCAAGCCACAATGTCAAAGCAATGTCTATCCGGCTATTTTTAGAGCACTGGCACAAGCTTCATGAACATGAGTCTGTGAACCTGAGCTGGGAGGCTCACTCCCTGAGGCAGTGTAGGCATGCCCTATGTGCTTATGATGGGTGTGGTGGGGTAAAGGGCGGTACTGGGACCAAGTGTCCCTGCCTCTCCAGCCCTGTAGAGCATGCTCCACTTGGAGACAGAGTTGAAAAGGGAACAATACAGCTCAGAATAGGGGAGGTAGGGGGGAAAGACAGACCTCCATGGAAGACTCCTGTCCTGCTATTTTGCTCTTTCCTGCATAAAGTTAAATCTGACCCTATATCTATAAATGCTGTAGATCTAAGCCCTGTGCTGCTGCTGCTGTATATCCTCCTTGACTTTAAATAAATGCTTTCTTCCTTATTCTGAAGCTCTTGCACCTCTTGTGCTTTATTTAAGATATGTGGGAGGAAGAAAAGAATCCAGCAAATAATAAAGTTATAATGGTTTCTGTCTGCCCAGATGAAAGCTCTAGCATATCATGAAGGTCAGTTTTTGAACAATGATGTGCATATTTCCATGTAGCTCCTAGTTTAATACTCTTACTATGTAGGCCAGATTGAGGCTATGTAGAATGCTTTGGTGTTAATATGCTGAGTTCGTGGAGAAGGAAGTGAGTTACTTGAGTTCCCCATCAGTGGTGCACCTGGAAAGTAAAGGAGTGGTGTTAATGGGACCTGAATGTCCTCTCAGCCTCTGGGGACGGGGGTGAAATTTGGAGCCTCTAGAGTTACTGTCCTCTCAGTTCTACTATAGGGAGAAAAATGTTAAATGGTCTGTTAAAATGTTACTTTGGGGTCAGTTCCCTAAAATATGTGATATACAAGCACATCCATCTGTCTTGGTGAGAAGGTTGGTTACTACAATGATAGGTAAAAGGAGGGAATAAAACAAGGCAATATTTAGGGTGTAAGTTCTTCTTTGCTAACCCTGCTGAGGAAAAAGAGCATCTAGTAATCATAAAAAGAACACTGTCGGGAATTTGTGTTTCAATGCTGACATTTGACAAGTCTATTGTAACCTGCTCCTTTGCAGGAAATATAGCCTAAATTAACCTACTGTAAGCTGGATACACATCTAGTTGGAAAACCATACCCAGAGAGTAGTTATCAATGCTTCAGGGTCAAGCTGGAAGATCATATCAAGAGGGATCCCACAGGGATCTGTCCTGGGTTCTGTCTGAGTCAAAATCTTCATAAATGATTTGGATGATGGCATAGTGAGTGCACTTATGAAGTAATGAGGATGAGACCAAACTGGAAGGCATTGCAAGCGCTTGGGAGAACAGGATTAGAATTCAAAATCTTGACAAACTGGAAAAATGGTCTAAAATAAATAGGATGGAATTCAATCAGGACAAATGCAAAGTACTTACACTTAGGAAGGAACAATCAACTGAACAAATACAAAATGGGAAATGACTGCTTAAGAAGGAGTACTGCAGAAAAGGAGGTTATAGTAGATCACAAACTAAATATGAGTCGACAATATAATATTGTTGCAAAAAAAGGGAACATCATTCTGGGCTGTATTAGCAGAAGTGTTGTAAGCAAGACATGACAAGTAATTCTTCCACTCTACTCAGCACTAAGAAGACTTCAACTGGAGTACTGTGTCCAGTTCTGCACACCACACTTCAAGAAAGACATGGACAAATTGAAGAAAATCCAGAGAATAGCAATAAAAATGAGTCAAGGTTTAGACTCTAGACCACATGACATATGAGGAAAGATTGAAAAAATGGGTTTGTTTAGTCTGGAGAAAGGAAGAATGAGGGGGGATGCGATAACCGTCTTCAAGTACAATAAAAGGTTGTTATAAAGAAAAGGGTGATAAATTGTTTTCCTTAACCGCTGAGGACATGACAAGAAGTGATGAGCTTAAATTGCAGCAAGGGACATTTAGATTAGACATTAGGAAAAACTTCCTAACTAAAAGGGTTGTTAAGCACTGGAACAAATTACTTAGGGAGGCTGTGGAATCTCTGTCACTGGAAGTTTTTAAGAACAGTTTAGACCAACGTTTGTCAGGGATGATCTAGATAATATTACTGCCTCGGTGCAGGAGACTGGACTAGATAACCCCTTGGGGGCCCTTTCAGTTTTACATTTCTATGATTGTAGATCCTAAGCAAATTATTCCATTTAGCATGTGTTTCAGGAAGACCTGAAAAAGATTTTGCATTAAGCATGTATGATATCCTGTAGTCAAATTTCTGTCCTTGTGTGGGTAGTTATATTGTTTTCATCAACAAAATATTTGTGTGATTTATGAAACTACATAAATGCATGCTAGTGAGCTATGCAGAAAGCTGTGCTTGTTTCCTCTTTTATATGTCTCAAGGAAAGGAATTGTCTAGAACTTTATCCTTCTAATACTGTATTTTTATTCTTTTCGTGCCTACTCCAAGAACAGGGTCAGATGTGTCTGGCTTTGTCTTCATTATAAAATGTCTGTTACAGCTGTTCCCCTGCTGCATTCCTTTTTCCCCTCTCCTTTCTGTTTGTCCTGTGTGGCCACCCCTCCCGGCCATTGTGCTAACTAAAGTCACAGCCCTATTCATAGAAATGGCTTGTACAGACTAACTGGAGCCATTGCTCTGCCTAGGGAGGGGGCTTCTTGCTTCTTTGTTTGGCTCCTTTTTTCAGACCCGGGCTTGGTGTGGGGGGCGCTGCCCAGAAATGCAAGACCTGAAGTGGCCAATTAATTAAGTATATGAGTCATACTTGTGGCTCAGAACATGCCCAGGCATGCCTATGCTTACCTGCAGCCTTTCCCTGCCTTCTCTCCTCCCCTGTATCAAGAGGAGCCAATCAAAAGTACTGGTGGGAAACTGCCTGAGTTTGCCTTTAAAGCCAGACATTTTCTGATCAGACCTCGGAGAAGGTCCTTGCTTTGCCACCTGGTCTGATCAGCTATGGGTCTTTGGGGGGGCCCTCTCCCCGCTCTCATTTGTTTTTGAGCATACCCCCATTTTTAAACTCCCTTCCCACGAACAACGAATTTGTGCCTGGAGATCTCCTGATTATTGTAAGCAAATCAAGTCCTCGCTCCATCCTCCGATGCTACTGCTGTTCCTGCCTCTGTGCTTGCTGCTGTCCTGGGGATTGGTAAGAACTCCCTCTTACAGACTCCCCCTGTCCTAGCTGCTGGCCTTGTTTCCCCAGCAGACAGATCCAAGCTAACTCCTTGGTCTGTATCTGTAATCTGTTTCTTGCTCCGCAGTGCCTTTGCTGCTAAAAATAAGTCTATGCCGCTGCTAAGCTGTGCCTTCCTGGACTGTATCCTGGGCTGCCAGCTTGCAGCTGCCTCACTGCTGCAGCTACCCCCCACCCCGGGGGCTGTACCCTGGGCACACACCACTCTGCCCTCTGGAACTGCTCCCCCTCCCAATCAAAGAATCGGCATAGTGTAAGGTGCACCTATTAGAATCGGGTTCTTACTCTAGATAAGTTGTAATTTCATTTTGCATAGCTGTGGTTGTTAGGTTTAAAGAATTGTTTGTATTGTGCTCTGTTACTTGCTAATTTGTGTAGTCTTGGCTAAGTTAGATCATAAGATTTTGCTGTGTTCTGTATAATTGTGGTTAAGTCCATCTTCCCGCTGCCCTAACCTTCCCCCCCCCCCCCCCACAAGCTTGCCCGTGTCTCCCCCCAAGCTCCCTAATCACTCATTGCAGTCTGTCTGCTGTTTAAACTTGCAGCCTGTCTGCTCTCTGTCTCTCCCGGAGTTTAAATCTCCCTCCGCAGCATCTCTGCCTTGGTCTCTGCTCCACCATGTGCTCCTCTTCCCCTATCCCTCAACCTCATTCCTCTACCGCTGCCTGCCTCCCCCTCTCTTTTAATCCCTTCCCCCACATGTTCACCCTGCTCCTGCTGCTGCCAAACCTCAATTGTATTACTGAAGTCTAGCATAAAACCCCATTGGTTACCCTTTTTCTCTGACACACCTCACATTTTACATTTACACCACTGTGACACATTTTTACCTAGCGTTGTTGGTTATTTAACACATTTTACCCATAACTGTTAGTTGGTTATATGCTGCTGTGACACACCCTTTACACAGAAATTGTTAGCTACCTGTTACATTTATACTTCAGTGTTAATTGGTTACCAACTGTATTGTACCCCACTGTATTATACCCCACTATTGAAACCCCTTATACTATTTACTAAAAGAAACCCCGCCCCAATTGTCTACCTTAACAAACCCCATACCCCTCACTATTGAATTTTTCCTTTTTTTTTTCATTTTCTTAATAAAGTTTATTTTGCACCCCACCAGTGCAGTAGTTGTCCCCCAAGATCCCCTACCTGCTGGCAGGGTCACAAAAAGTGTTTTTTACAGCAAGATAGCTATTTCAAGGTAAAATCCTAGTAGAGACAAGGTACAGGTAGTTTTACCTAGAGGGAGCTAGCTGAGGAAGATCCTATACTCCACACGTTTTGCCCTGACTAGCTACATTAAGGTAGAAGTTACAGTACTTTATATCCACTAGCATCTTACACCAAGGCAGCTATCTCAATATAAAAACACATACCTTTTGTGCAGTGAAGAAAGCCTGTGTGGGAGAGAAGGTGGATTTGGGGTTGTTTGGGTAACTTTTTGTAGAGTATGTGTGTCATAGGGAGGCTAGGGAAAGGGTATGTGTTTTGCCATGCAGGTGATCAAATTGGGGTTATTCTTAACTCTCTTGTCTAACAGAACTCTGCAGCTAAGGGGAAGCTACCAAAATGTGTTAGTGGGGGTGGAGAATTCACCAGCATAAAGACCAAGGGGAGGTAGCATGTACTTCCCTATTCAGGGCGGCTGGACAGCAGCTTGGCCCTGGTTCAGCTCTGTATCTTCTCAGATCTGCACTCCCTTTTGCCATAGCCCTATGGGATTTGTGGCAGTAGGTATTTGCTGGGGCCTTGGCCATTCCTCCTTCTCACCTTCAGAGTGCAAATGATCTACAGACCTGGACAACTTCTGTTCAGCTGTTTCTATAGTACGAAGATGAGTTTTTTCCATTTCTTATTACAACATAATTTCAGTCAGATTCTGATTGTGGAGGAAGAACAGAAATGATGATGCAGCATAAATAGCCTCTTAGTTATCTACAATGCACAATGTCTATATAGATTGAGCAATGTCAACACGTTTACCAGCTCCATACAACCTTCCATATGGAGTGGGCTTCTTCCTATAAGAGACAGAGACTGATACCATTAAAATCATTTGCTTCTATCTAGATTTTACCTTATGCCGGTTAAATAGCATGGGCCTGATCCCAGTAAAATTAATGGCAAAACTCTCATTCACTTCAGCGAGAGTGGTCTTGAGCCCTAATTTTGCAATAAGAGAGGCACAGAACATTTGTACTCACTGCAAGTAACAACAAGAAGGATGAAACAATCCATTAAAAGGCTAACGTGCTCTGAGCCAAAGCAATTTTGTTTAAACAATCAGAAGCCAGAATAATGCTGGGATGAGATTTAAATGTAATAACTAAGTTTTGTGCCGACATTGAAATACACACATGCTTTTTCCTCTCCTAAATCAAAGATGAAAACCCTTCCCACTTCTTAAAACTACAAGGGTGTGTGAAAACATCAGCGGAGCAGCTGCCAAATGAAACAATCAGCTCATGTGCTTGTTACCTGCTTCTGTTTGGCTGATCCATTAGTAAGATAGGATTTTTGTCATAACATCAAAAATTAAATTGGATTAGTCTTGTTTTTATTTACTATTTGATAAGCAGTAGTGAGGTGCATGGTGCAGTACAATGGCCAAAAATAAGCAATCCCTGACTAGAGGAGTTCACAGCACAGAAAAGAGACACAGAAAAGGCAAGGCACACTGGGAGACTCAGAGAAGGGAGCTACTTGGGTTTTTTTTTATTTTAAATGTGGCGCTTCATAGTCATTATTATTTCACTTCTTGTGTGGGCCCTGGAGAAGAGGTAATTATTTAGGCGGGATCTGTGATGGGGTCCCTGAAGTGTAATCTGGACTGTGGGATTGCTGAGCCCTCCAAAACCCACTAGCTTGGGGTATCCTCACATTGTGATGCTAATGTCATGCTACAAACCTCTGGCAAGTATTGCACTTACAGAGACATCCACAGGCATTGACACCCCCAACAGTGTTACATGAATGCTCTCCCAGTCATTCATGAACCATCAATAGAGAGACTCCAGCCAATTCCCCCAGCTCCACAGTCTTGCATCCCAGAATTGTACCATCTTGTACTTGTCAGAAGCCAGATGAGTGTACGTTAATTACTTGGTTCGCCAGTTGTTCGTAGGAAAGTGGACATGCACCAGCTTTTGTAACCTAAGTAAATTTCCCAAGCACTTTAGAAAAACTCAATGGTAAGGATAAAACATTAAAATAAATTTATTAAACTACAGAAAGGTAGAGTTTAAGTGATTGTAAGTGGTAAGCATAAAGGTCAGAGATAATTACCTTAAGAAAGTAAAAAGTAAACACCTATTCTAAATCCTCAACTTTTAGTCTAAGCAAGAGCGGAATCAAACAGCTTTTCTCATCCTGACAGATGGTACAAATAGGTTACAGTTCCTCAATACACAGGCTGGGACTCCCTTCAAGCCTTTGTCCAGATTTCCCCAGTTCAAAGTCTTTGTACACCAAATGTGCTTCTAGGTATTGAGATGGGGTCGGGGAGAAAGGTCCAGTGATGATGTCACTGTCTCTCTTTTTATACTTTCTTCCAACTGCTATAAAGGTCCTTGCTGTGATGTGGGGATCAGGCAGTCCGCATTGGTCAAGCAGACTCCATTGTGTACGTGCCTTCTCTTAAGGAGTTTCTGGGATAGTGGATTACGACTGATTATCAATGGCTGCTCCTTCGTTGTAACTGAAAGGCTGGTTGTGAGTGTTCCCAGCCTCAGAACATATTTCAGTAACACATTTAGCAATACTTGGTAACTTCCCATACAATGATAGCACATACAATCCAATAGGATATTAATGTTCAAAAGATTAAGACTTTTAAAATACCACCTCATGAGGCATACTTTGTACAAAACATATCATCATTTCAATTGACAGTGTAGGTTCCAGGGGTCTACTTTAAGGTTTGGAGTGCTCACAAGATGGATATGAATTAACTTTTTTCCTAGATTTCCTGTTGTATAACCTCCCCATCCTCTTACTAACTGATTATTGCTTGAAAGAACACAATGGTTTTTGATGTGTTTGCTTGCATTCTTTACAAATGTTCCTTAAGATTTTGGGGGGTAATGCAGACTTTAATGTTGAATTGGCAGCAAGTAGTATCTTTGGCCAGATGTAGTTCCACTGGCTAATAGTTACATCAAGAGAAATTTGGTCCTTTGTTTTTGAATTATGGAAAATTACAAATATTGCATAATCTAATCATTCTTTATTACTCAGAATATTAACTGTGTATACTTTTCAGCAAAAGTCTTTTTATACCAGCTGTTAGTGTATTCTGCAGAGCAAAGATGCATTATTTTATTGAATATGTATCATTCATAAGGATTCTGCCAGCTGCTTAATCAGAGAGGGTGTGGTATAAGCCTCGTGGTTTTGGATTATTTAAAATTAGACTGGAGAAAACTAGGACTTAAACTTGGCAAAATGCTATTATTATTAAACAAAAAGAAGCCAGTTAAAAAAGCCATTCTGCTATTTTTCTTCCCTTCCACTACAGAGAAGAAGCCAGAAGCTTTTCAGAGCCACTCAGCGCAGTTTTCTGGGCAAAATATTTGATTTTCTTGGATTATCATGCAAATGAGTTTTCCAAACCCAGGTTTTCCTCAGTGCTTTGTGACCATGTAGAGCAGGGTCCAAACTGTTGTAACTTTTGCTCACTTACACCATTTGCTCACTTACACATCCCCACTAGGCAGAGGTGACATCAGCTTGGACCCTGAGTTAGCAAGAGAACTCCATTCCCTGGCTACATTGGTATCTTGACTGCAAGAACCAGAGACAGGACGGCAATAATGCCAGGACAACGAACTACTTGGCAGCAGTATGCATGTAGCTGGACAAAGGAAATAGTTGTATTAGCTCTACTTCATGCTGATTAGGCCTCAAATGAAGTATTGTGTCCTGTTCTGGATGCCACATTTCAGGAAAATTATGGCCAAATTGGAGAATGTCCAGAAAAGAGCAACAAAAATGATTAAAAGTCTAGAAAACATGACCTATGAGGAAAAATTGGGGAAAAAATGGTTTTGTTTAGTCTGGAAAAGAGGAAACTGAGGAGGCAGACATATAACAGCTTTCAAGTACATACAAGGTTGTTACAAGGAGGAGGGGGAAGAATTATATTCCTTAACCTCTGAGGATAGGACAAGAAGCAATGGGCTTAAATTGCAGCAAGGGTGGTTTAGGTTGGACATTAGGAAAAACTCCATAACTGTCAGGATAGTTAAGCACTGGAACAAATTGCCTAGGGAGATTCTGGAATCTGTGTAACTGGAGGTTTTTAAAAAGAGGTTAGACAAACACCTGTCAGGAATGGTAGAGTTATTATGTAGTCCTATCTTGAGTGCAAGGGATTTGACTAGATGATTTATTGAAGTCCCTTCCAGTCCTACACATCTGTGACTCTATATTGCCCATAGCACCATACAGGGTTAGTTTCCAGTGATATCCATTATGCATGCCATTAGTAAACAGGATGGTGCAGTGTTCGGCCAATGTAGAGGTGCCTGCATCACTGTACACATCTTGGTGTGTGTGCATAGCTGCATATCTGGACAGTAAAAACACGCAACAGATCGAATGTGCAGTGAACACCAGTGCAGAAGTGTCTGATGGTACAAACTCGATTACTTTTTCACAGAATTATAATATTGGGGAATGAGCAGAACACAGCAATTGTGCTATTGTTAGATTTTAATTAATATTTAATACTTTGTCTCCTGAAAAACCTACTTGAAATATTAATTCAGTTCAAATTGGCTTGACACTGTAATGTGGTTTGAAAACTAGCTAGCTGGTTGTAAACAGAGGGTAATGATAAACAGCAGTGTATTGAGTTGGAGAGAGTGTCTACTGGGGGTATTCCAGGGTTTGGTGATACATCTGGTCTTCTTTATCCTCTTCACAAGTGATCCAGAAGAGGAAATAAACAGCCATTAATGAAATGTACAGATTATATTAAATTGGAGGGAGCTGCTAGGACAGAGAAATAATACAAGATATCTAGAGAGACTGGAAACATGGGCAGAAAACAATAAATTGCAGGGGAGACGGGGGCACCTAAATTATATATATTCAGTAGGAAGGAGAAACTTGGGAAGAAGTAATGCTCAAAAAGATAAGGTAGACAGCAAACTACACATGCATTTGCAATGGAATATAGCTGCTAAAAGATTCAGTGCAATTTTGTGCTAAATGTACAAAGGGATTACATCGCAGAGCAGGGAGTTAGTAGCTAGTAGTTTCTCTACATAGAGCACTGGTGTGTGGACACCTAGAATGTTATCTTTTGAGTAGCACATTCCTAGAAAGATACTGAATTATTATTTGGCGTATGCAATCTGGTCTAGCCAAGCCATAGTGTTCTTATCAACAATATTCAAGGCATGAAGACTTCTAGGAAGTTGAGTCATTTTGCAGCAATATGTGTCATGGTTTTTGGCTGCCCACATTGACATAGTGGGTTGTCTCTAAAATGACATTGAAATTCTACTGCAGCACAAATTTCATGTCTGGTATGAAACCGGTTCAGAAAGCTCCATTGCCTTTATGGTAAATCAAACCCAGCATTGAATGGGGTCCAAGATAAGATAATTATTTGTCACTTTCTCTGTGGACCATGAAACTCACTATGCCTCTACTATAAATCACTCATTCGGTAAACTTATCCACAACAGGCACCAGAAGGGCAGACCATGTGGTGGATTAAACAAGTCTTTAATTAATGGTAGATATGGCATACCTATGCTGTCCTCTTTGCGAACACTGCATGGAGCAACATTGCAGAGAATCAGTAATCACGATAGAGGAGTAGATTTAAGTGTGCCTGAAATAATATATATGGTGGAATTAAGCTGTACCTTGATCACTGTGTGAGATAAGCGAGCCCATACAGGAGTGCAATTCACAGCTGAATACCAGAGTGACAAGGCTGAAGTGCATAACGTTTGGGCCTTGGCACCCCATGTCATTCTGGCCAGTTTTCCCAGCAGGTTGTTGCGCATTTTGACCTTAGTTGCTGTGTTTGTAGGATGGTCATGATATATGAAAGTTCTATCCAATGAAAGTTCTATCCGATGCCTAGATAGACTAGCTGTAAATCTTGTTTTATTCGCTGACCATTGAGAACTATAATTAGCTCTCGGCCCACTTGTGCATAATATAAGTGGAAGACACTTGACACCGCCTTACTGCCACTTGGTATTCTGCACCACTGATGACAATAATCTGCCATAGCTGCCATCTTCAGAACACTCTCAAGTATGTCAAAGGAGTGTGACTGTGTTCCGAGGCATATATCATCTGCATAAACAAACTTTCGAGACCCAGTATATGGTAGGTCATTTGAATATAAGTTGAATAACTTGCAGATAATACAGATCCTTGCAGGAAGCCATTCTTCTAGTGTCTCCAGGCACTTATTCTATCACCAATATGCCCACGGAAATGGCAATTTCTCAGAAAGAGCCATTGCACATACTAACCAACCTGGCACATTTCTAAATAATTTACCAAAAGGCCTGTGTGCCAAACCATATCATATGCCATGGTCAGGTCAAGGAAAACTGAACCAGTCTTCAGTTTATGTTGGAATCCATTTCCAAAGAAAATTTTAAGTGCCAGCACATGATCACATATACTACGACTGCAGCGAAAATCAGCTTGGTCTGATGCCAGCATGCCTTCCACACATGGTGAAATTCTTTGTGAAATCAGATGCTATGACAGGGCACACATGCTCCACACTGGGACTGCAGGGGTTAGCTCCCCTCTTTGGGTCAAGGAGGACATGCCCCTTTGGCGCTCCTGGGCATGCTCGAGCTAGAGACTAAGTATAAAAGGGAGCAGTCCAGCTTGTTCACTGGAGAAGGAAGTGCGCTGCAGGCTCCTGTGGAAGGACGGATGGCACTTCAGAATGCAGAGGCCAATCAGACAGTGATGACCCACAAACCCCAGAGTCTGGGTGCCTCAGAAGGAGTGACCGCGATGGCACACTGTGGAGAAATGGGTAGGAAGTGACCCAGGGAAACTTTGCAGGGAATTGGTTATAGAACTGGAGACTAGCTCGTCGTGTTTTGGCAGGATCCCCACTGAGCCACCAGCAGGGCCCTGGGTTGGAACCTGGTGGAAATGGAGGATCCAGGTCCTCCTACCCTGGCTGCCGCTGACCCTGGGGAGCAGCCCATCTCACCAATCCTATTGACTCAGGCCACTAGGACACTCAGCCTGACAGAAAGGGCAACTTTATTGACTCTGGCTGTGTCATAAACAGATAAGTAAGAGTTAATAGAACAAAACTGCTTCATATCTCTTTTGCCTGGAAAGGGTTAACAAGAACAGTGAGCCTGGCTGTCACCTGACCCGAGGACCAATCAGAGGACAGGATATTTTCAAATTTTGAGGGAGGGAAGTTTTTGTGCTGTGCTGTTAGTTTTGGTTGTTGTTCACTCGGGGAGCTCAGAGGGAGCAGATGTGCAACCAGGTTTCTCTCCAATCTCTCTCCAATACAAGCTCTTATAAGTTCAGACTAGTGAGTACTAGGTAGGTAAAGCGAGTTAGGCTTATGGTTGTTTTCTTTATTTGCAAATGTGTATTTGGCTGGAAGGAGTTCAAATGTGTATTTGGCTGAAAGGAGTTCAAACTGGTATTTTGCTGAAAAGATTCTAATTTATACTTGTATACTTAGACTGGGAGGGTATTCCCAGAGTCTATAGCTGAAAAACCCTGTACCTAATTCATCTTAAATTTACAAAGATAATTTTTACTGTTTTTCTCTCTCTCTCTTTAATTAAAAGTTTCTTGTTTAAGAACCTGATTGTTTTTTTTATTCTGGTGAGACCCCAGGGGATGGGGTCTGGATTCACCAGGAAATTGGTGGGGAGAAAGGAGGGAAGAGGGAGAGAGAGGCTGATTTCTCTCTGTGCCAGGATTACTTTCTCTCAGGAAGAGTCTGGGAGGGGAAAAGAGAAGGAGGGAGGAAGGTGAATTGTCCTCTCTGTTTTGTGATTCAAAGAGTTTGAATCACACAGTGATCTTCCAGGGTAACCCAGGGAGGGGAAGCCTGGGAGAGGCAACGGTGGGGGAAAAGAGTTTATTTTCTTTGTGTTAAGATCCAGAGGGTCTGGGTCTTGGGGGTCCCCAGGCAAGGTTTTGTGGGGACCAGAGTGTACCAGGCACTGGAATTCCTGGTTGGTGGCAGCGCTACAGGTTCTAAGCTGGTAATTGAGCTTAGAGGAATTCATGCTGGTACCCCATCTTTTGAACGCTAAGGTTCAGAGTGGGGAATTGTACCATGACAGGCTGTAAGGCCACCCTGCCCTGATAGAGAAGCTGGCTATATTGACTCTGGCCAATAGGTCACCCCACCCCGATGCAAGGGGCAGCAGTATCGACTTTGTCAATAAGGCTTCCTCACCCTGTAGAAGGGCAGCTGTATTGACTTTGGCCATGAGGCCACACTACCCCAAGACTCAGAGTGGTTGCTCAGACTTCGCTGCGGGGCTATAGCAACCCTTACCCCATCAGTTTGCATCTTCCACAGAGATGATGTTTAATGGGATGGTTATGACAGTGCATTCTAAGTACTCTGTAAAGCAGCCCCAGTCTGCCTTCTGAAAGTTCCATCTTGACATCTATATGGTCCTTATAATAATAAGATGTATTCCTATCTGCATCAACAATGAATGATGTTGGCTACGTGGAAAATCATTAAGTTCAGTACACACTGCTGGCTTCAGGTGATTGGCAAACAATGTAACCCAGCACATGTCTAGGCAGTAGATCCTATTCCTGCGTGCTGAATGAAAGGTACCATGCTGCTTAGGGTCACAGACCAGTGAAATATCATTCTTTGTTGCCCACTCCAACAGTTGTTCACCTTTTAGGTCTGCTGTCACATAACCCCACTTGCTATGATGACTATTAAAGTTGCCAACTTACACTGCTAGATGCATAAGCCTTGGGAGAACTTGTGGACCCCATGTTTCACCCAGTGGCTTATATACGATTTGCAATTTGAAACCCACCAACTTCAGTCATGTCACAAAAGGGTCAACATTCTACATGGAGAGAATCCAATATATCACTACAGATGTATGTGGCTCAACCATCTTTTGCATGAAGATCGTGACTTAACAGATCAAACCCAATTATCTTAAACAGATGTGCTTCATTCAGCGCAACATGAATCTCTTGTAAACAAATGATATCAGTTAGAACTTCCTTTGCCAGAACAATCAATTCAGGCTTGGCATCAGACAACTTTTCAACATTCAGCTGGAGGACCTTAAGTGCCAGACTTATGACTAGAAGATACTGAATAAAATATAAGAAATTCAGAGAGAAATGGGAAGATGTTCAATGGAAGTTACGCTCCTAGACACTTAAAATCCCAGTAGAAACTGATCTGCCTCTATAGACACCTAAACACCTTTTAAAATCTGGCCCCTAGAAGCCCCTGCAGTCTAGGCTGCAATCAGATTTAGGATGTGCAGCTCATGTAGGTGTACACAGAGCTGTTTTAATCCAGCTAGCTTGATAAAAATAGCACTGAAGACATGGCAGCATGGGCTTCAGCATGGGCTAGCAATACAATTATAGCTGAGGAGGACTGTGCAGGCTTGTACAGGCTGTACTGAAGTCTGTGCAACTGTGTCTTCACTGCTATTTTTAGTTGCATTACGTAAGGTACAGATAGCGTGGACATGTATATACAAACTACAAATTACCCCTCCAATTACAAGATACACACATCCTAAGCCTCATTGAAAATTAATAGGATTTAGGGTCCAATGTCAGAAAGACTTCTGAAAACTGATCCCCAAATCTTTATCTCAGAGATTGATCCTGCTCTCATTAAAATTAATTGCAAAGCTCCTATTGACGTTAATGAACAGAATCAAACTTCTAACATTAAATTTCCTCTTTTGAGTTCAAGTCTAGTCCCACAGGGCCAGATTTTTCCTTCAATTACACTAGTGCAAATCCAGAGAAACTCTTTTAAAGTCAAATTTGCCCTTAATGTTACTTCTTCATGGTATGAAGACTATAGTATAGAGTTTAAGTTGATAATAAAATATTTTGTAATACATTTACTGATAAGCAGTAAAGTTTTGCTGGCAATGTACCCTGTGTTACTAATGTATTACTGTTAACATTGACCTGGTATATATTTTTTCATAAATAGTAACTGCATACAGCACAGAACTTTAATGCCAAGTCAAAATGACTGTAATGCAATTTTATGTTCTTTTAGCCTCTACCAAGTCGTATTTTATAGACCTGTATTTTTATTTCTATTCTTTCCAAAGTAATGTGTTTCCATGTGTTGATATCCATAAATGTCATTTTCCAATAGGTTCCTTTTTTTTTAATTTGGTCCTGCTGAAAAAAATTAAATGTGACAAACTAAAACATTTACCAACTTTGATTCTTTCTCTTTTAGAATACTTGAATTCAAAAACAAATTATATATATATATATAAGGACTAAATCAGAGATGACAAAAATGATAGCATAAGATACACATTGACATTGGCTATCTCATGTAACTCACTCATTGTAGAAATGTGTAGTGGGAAAAGACACTTGCAGGAGGATTTGAGAAAGTGTAAGAAAAAGCAGGGTAGCCTACTTACATTGTCTTACCAATGTGC